>NC_143396.1:112592759-112895789 GCF_052110815.1 Crocodylus siamensis | reverse complement strand
GGAGCTAAATTCTGACTTCCTACTGAAATGTTTTCAATAAGCAAAAACAATTTTTGCTTAAAAAACTGTTTGCTACTAATAGAATAAACTGATATAAATCCTTTCTAGCACAAAATAACCATTCTACATCCTTTAAGGAAACCAATGTTCATTAGCTTTCTTTCACATGTCTTTTGTAAAGGGATCCCATCAGCCAAATGCTACACAAAAATTTTCATAGAGCACAATATTTTTGGCTTCCATCCTGCATTGGCTGAACTTGTAATCATTAAAGAGATTATGCAGTCTGCTTTGACTGGTCAAAATCAATCTTAGTTCAAGATGCTGGCTGCTGCCAGATGCCACTCATCTTCCAAAAATGCATCATTCTAGAACAAGTATGATATAAGACAGGACCCCAGTTATGTTAATCAGATGGAGCATGCATTTGCTACCTAGGAAAGTGACAGCAGACGCTATTTTATTTAATCACAGTTCTCTCTGTCTCCACTACCTACCATTATTTTTCCTCATAAAAAAGGAAATATTTATAAGACTTCATATCTAACAGTTCTATCATGTTTTCTTTTCCTTTGAGTGAGTAAACTACTGCTTCCCCATCCATTCCTGTTAGTTCTAACAGTAGTTTACTTAAGTGCCTTTTTATGTGTTGATATACTCTATAAACAAACATAGTATGGCTAATTTTAAACTGGATTGTAAAACTTGTGACTGTTTAGTTTTAGAGGCTCCATAGATTAAAATGACAAATACAGCTTCAGAATAGATTGTGTCTTGCATTATCCCTTCCTTAGCATTGCTGAACTGATTGTCAAATGTCAGATGGATTCCCAGCTTTTTTCTTCACCAGTACCTGTGCATTGAATATTGACTCCCAACTCATTGAAATCCAGGCTCAAACTCATCCTACCATAGAGTCTGTGTAGTAGCATACTGTCATGTCTGAATTTCATCTGTCAAGTTAGTGTGCCGATGCCAGCAAACCAAAAGACCATTATAATCTGGTAGGGTTGCAGACCATAAAGATCCCTCAGTATTAGTGGCCTTTATTTCTTTACTGAAGGTAGTATTACAATTGCAGTTTGTTAAAAGTTGTTCTCCATACTTAGAAGCTTGTTGTCTGCAATAATAAGTATTGCAGGTGCCAATCACAAGGTTGATCTTTTGAACCCACTGAGGGCAGCCAGATGAATAATGTATCTAGGTCAAATGAATAGGTATCTAGATCAGATGAATATGTATCTAGGTCACTGTGTAAGAACGTAATTGGCGGTCAGTAAATATTCACAATTGGCATTAAGTGATTGGTCATTGCTGACTATAACTAAGAGCAGACTCCCGCCATTAAGCGGAGAACTCCATGCGCACACCTTGGAGATATTGTCAGCAGATTGGCCACCTGCAGACACCTTCTCCCCACCAGCCGTTCTTCATTTGGCGTATCTCGTTCACCGGTTCGTCTGTCCTTCTTGTCAAAGAGCTCTCGGAAGTTTACTGATCGAAAGTGCATTATAGTTTTTCCCTGTGCATGAGCTGTTGACCAGTTCTGGGACTATTGAGTCAGGCAACCGCACCTAACCTCTGGGTTAGAAAGCAAGGGCTCGGCTCAGGAACCCCATGAACAACAGACCCCTTTAGACCGTTCTGTTTTATGCTGTAACTGAACAAGTCAGCTATCCTGCCTACGCTGCGACCATTGGTAGCGTAAATACAATAAACCTTTCACACAACCAATACGCTTCAAGCCACCTGACTCCTACTCACCGCTACTCCCCACCTGTCCGGTCATCTATCCCTTCTGTGCCAAGCCGGTCGTGCCGACCCAGGCTTGCAGGTCAAGGGTACACCGGTTACCAGGTGCAACACATAGGTCAACAACATTCTTTGCACCTACCTATAGCTAGAACAATGAAAAAGATGTCAGAAAACAGAATGTGTTTTCTACCATCCATCTAGCCCATGGCAATAGATAGCAAATTCTAGTATAACTTAGCATGCCTATTTAAAATCTGAGAAATCCACATTAATTAATCAGGTATTTTTGTGCGTGTTTAAAAATAAAAGGAATGAACATTTAGACAGGAAACAATCTATTATTTTTTAGCAGTAATATTCAATGTACTATAGTCTATTCTCAATAATGAGGGTTATGTGGCTAGGGTTTTAATGTCATTTTTTGCAGCATAGATTTTGGGCCTGAGTGCACAACAGACTTAAAAGAGGCATTTTTGTACTGGAGTCACTTGCATCCATTTTATATACTGACAAGGTATCCTGGTATCTGAAGCAGAGAGGCAAAAAGGTCTCCCTGGAAAGCTATTAATAGCATATTTGCATGGAACAACTGGTTATTCTGTGTAAAAAGGTTGCCATACAACATGCACATCAGTATAACTTCTTGGATGAAGTTTTACTGCATGTTATACCCAGGATAAGCCAACAATGGATTCTAATAAGTGAGACTGGTGTAGGTCTGTATGATATGTGTCTACACCTCGTCCACATCAGTATAAGGACAGATTACACATGTGAAAAGGTGTTCCATGTTCAGGATTGTTCCTTGTAATTAAGCACCTTAAAACATGTATAAAAACAGGCTCTTTTTTTTTTCCAAATGGAAAAAAAGTTGGAATCAAACCCTTGTCTCTGGTATAAAACACTTACCTAACATAAAAGAGAGATTTTTTTTTTTTTTTCTGGCATGGCACTCTTCTTGTTTTATTTTTCTTCATCTGCAAAAACATGACTTGGTCATTCAGCTCAGGGGTGGCCAGGATGCAGCCCACGAGACCATTACATCCAGCCCTTGGGGCCCCTAAAAAATTTAGAAAATTAATATTAACATGCCTCTGGCTGCTTGTCATGCGGCCCTCAATGGCCTGCCAAAATTCAGTAAGTGGCCCTCCACCCAAAATATCTGCCTGCCCCTGATTTAGCTCTACAATATGCTTGTTCAGGCTGGTTACTCCATGACAGATACTAGAAGATATGCTTCCTTTACTAATTGGCAAGAATTCTTCCTGATTGGAATTCAGTTACTGGCACTTGTTTTATCTCTTTATCTCTGTGTCTTCAATCTGAAATGGTAGGCTTGCCCCCTGCCCCGGTACGTATGGTTAAATAAGATAAAACAGGATCCATGTCTGCACCCTGGTCCTCCCACTTGGGTCACTGCCAGAATTGATCATTCTCCATGTTCATAGAATTAGGGTTTCACACACACTCTGCTGTATTGCCCAAATATAGGCTTTTGTTTTTTTAATAAGTAATAAAGAACCTACCTCCTTTGTTATAAAGGACCTTCACAAAGTACAGTAATAATTGTATATTATCCCCCTGTTGCTTCATCTTTAATAAATACTGAGAGGAGTAAAAATGAACTGCTCCCCATTACCTTATTAAGAATCTGCTAACTCTAAAACTTTCTCATAAGGGGCAGTGAACTCTGTATTAATACAAACACGGTAAAATCACAGTCAACAAGCAGAATTTGAGTTTTTCACCAGCATAGGTGCAGACTTTCCAATAGGTGCTTGGAGTTGGAAGGTCAAATTAGGCAGGTATTGCTTTCAGTTTTCAAGAAAGCCGGCTGTTCCCAAGAGATCTCAATATCCACACCAGACCCTGAATAACCCAATTCATAACCTCCAATTCTCAAGTCCTGAAAGTTTTCTATATCTGAGCTCTTTTAATTATTAACAATGATGCAGCTCATATGCTCAGCTGTGACACTATAGTGAAGCAGTCTCTACCACACACAGGACAATGCAGCAAAAAAGAAAACAGGGTAATCCTCCTGGGGAATCACAGCTATAAAGACTAAAATAGTTGCTATAAATTTATTTTATTTTACCCTTGGCCACAATGAGGAGAGGATATAAGCAATGAGGCATATGAGGAAAATGTGACACTTCGGCAGTCAAATCCTCTCCTGCTATATTGAGATTTTTTAATCATGCCTTGGTCATAACTACAAAGTGGGGTAAAGAAGTTGCAAAACAATTTGTATTTAACCTATTCCTTTAACTGTATAAACTATTAACTTTATGAGTTTATTTTTTTTTTCCATTCCTGCCCAAAGTTGAATAATTCTGAAGTTTGATCATAACCCTCCTTGATGTATTGAAGTTATAGAAGGTTTTGGCGGGGAGGGGGACCCCTCCTCTTTATAAAATCAAGTAAAATATTCCCTAGTTTTGGTGAGGACAACTAAGAAATAGGTTAATTAAGAAACTTTGAAAATGTGAGGTTTGGAAGGAAAGAACTAATCAGACGTGTACTATTGTAACCCTTTTGCCAGGCACCAGATGACAGCAACATGAACTGAGTTTACCTTAGGGGTTTTACACAAATTGATTATTTTGCCTGGAGCCCCCACCCAGAAACCTGAGAAATTAATTTCTGCCTGGATTCCAAAGTAAATAAACTTCCACACTTGCAAGGAATATCAAACTATAACAGAGTTTATTAATGGCAGGGGAGACAGGACACACCCAGTGGAACACCAGAAACTTGCTCATGAACAGTCACCCAAACCTCTCAGTCAAAGACTGTATTAAAATGGAACTCAGTGAGATGTACTGGCACCACAGGAAGACAGTAGAAGATGACAGGAAGAGGTGGTGTGCATCATATGGAAGACAGAGGAAAGTCCATGCCAGCATAGACTTTTCAGAAGTGAGCCGTCTGAAGACAGCAACGAGGATGTTGACAGCGATGGCAATGACAATAAATAGAATGATGAGTGAAAGGACTGGGCAAACAGGAAGGGGGGTTGGGAAAGGAGGGAACGGCCAGAGGTAGTCCTTTGTGTAATTCTGACAGTTTCAAGGGAAGAGTGATGGGTGCATGGGCTGGCAGGCATGTGGTTGTGTGGTGAGGTCTTTGAAACAGAACTAAGAATGATGTAGCTGTAAAAATGCATTTTAGTTATATATATAATTGTACCTCTAATAACTTTTCTTGTGATTGCTACGATTCATTTGTCAATCCAAAACACATAGCATAAGTTTATAGCTATACAGAATCCTGCTGTGGTGTCCATATATCAGAAAAAAATGTAGCAATAATAGAATTCAAAGGAGGACCACCAAAAACTATTCAAGGTTGGAAAACAAGTCACATGATGCAAGGCTTAAGGAGCTGAAATTATAAGTATACCAAACAGAAAGCTAAGAAGTGACTTGAGCACTAACATTTTGGCTAAGGACAGAAGTTACACATGAACAGCTTAAGTGATCAGACACTGGTTTAGGCCTGTAATAGAACAGAAGCTCAGTGCATATAAACCAGTTTAAAAATGGCTGAAACTGGTTTAATATAAACCTGGTTGAATGTAGTATCAGACTTAACTGATTTGGGTCAAACCAGTATGAAACTTCTGTCCCAGACCCCTTCCTGATTCAGGTTCAATCATGCCTCCCCCAGCATGTTTTGCAGCCCTGGGCTGGGTTGTGCTGTCTGCTCCAGAGAGAAGGGCTGGTCCTGCCCCTCTGTTCCCTGGCTGAAACAGTAAGGGCTGGCTGACAAAGAAGGGTGGGGGGCAAGCCTGGCTAGGGATGCAACACAGTCTACAGGGGGGAACTGTTCCCCCAGGCAAACCTGTGCTGGGGTCTGGGGCCAGTTAAACACCCCTTCCCCCACTCAAACTTACTGCTAGCTGTGACTGTGGACTACAAATCCCAGAACCACCTGGAGGCAGGAAGAGGAAGTGATAAGTGATAAGAGTCCTGCTACTGTGATTCTGGACTCAAAATCCCAGAGACTTCAGGGGCAGGAAGAAGAGGAAGAGAACACACAGCCAGACAGTCATGCTCTAGTGCCCCCCAGCTTCTGGCCTGAGCCACTGCAGGCATATGCCTGGATTTCCTCTGTTTCAAGTTAATCTGTGCATCTTAGACTAACCTGAATTGATTTGGCCTCTGGCTTTTTGACTGTCTGTACCTAGTCATGGAAAAGGTGTATGACAGCAGGGAGATATACTTAATTTGGCTCCTAAGAATACAGTAAGATATAATAGCTGGAAGTTGAATTTGGATTAACAACTCAACCTTTAAATACAGGCACGTTTCTGGCAGAGAGGTGATTACATACTGAAATGATTTATCCAAAGGGTTATGTCATTAACTGGTATTTTAAAGTTGTGGTTGGATAATATTCGAAAAGATAGGCATTATTCTAGCTTCTGGAAGAAATTTTTCAGTGTGTGTGTGTGTGTGTGTGAGCAAGCAAGCAAAAGTGAGAGGTACACAGGGTGGAAAATAAAATCTGAGCTTCTCCTTATCAGTAGTCTTCCTTCCTTCCTAGACCCTGTGGAGAAGGATTCTTGCATTAGTTTAAACATCCTCACAACTATTGCAGTGTTGCATTCAAATAAAGATTGCAATCAAATGTAACGCTTGAGAACCTGAAGTCCATTGTCTGCAAGACTCAGGAAGCTTCCTGCCTTCCTTTGAAGACTCAAAAAATTGGTGAGGCCTGAGAAAGGATACTAAACTCAGGGTTTGATTGGTGTTGCTACAAAGAATCCTTTTAGCCACTGGTTGGTGTTTCTTGTGCACATGTTCAGAATCATAATGATTACAAGTTTTGTGTTTGGATAGGTGAGATTGGCAGGGACCCTTTTTGTGCAGCATGGGAAAGGGTTTGCTAGCTGCAGCCTTTTGGGTATGCCTCCCCTTATCAAGTCCCTGCTGTTTTAGGGGCATGGTCTCTCCCAGTCTATGCCTGGGGCAGATTGTAATTTTTTGAGTATTGATATATTTAGACTGTCTTGGGCTTAACTTAAGTCATTTGGGTGAAATGCACTGTCCTATGATATACAAAGGTTAAACTACATGATCTGACAGTCCCTTCTTGACTTAATGTCTGTGAAACTACCAAAATAACTTCTTTCACATATCTGCTACAAGCAACTATATCCAGCCTCCCAGGCTTTTACTCCTCATGAGACTGCACATAATTAAAAGAAAAAAATTAAATGAACAACATTCACTTACCCAGTTACTCAAAAAGTGTTTTAGATGAGAAACTGCTATTTCGGTGGTAGACATAGAGATCATTCCCAGAAATAAAACAGGTAGCACTGTTATGGAAAAGCATACAATGTATTTATTCTTTCCTTACATAATAATTGCCAGCTATTTAATTGCAGAGGAAATGCCACATATTTATAGAGAAAATATATGGAAATTTTTGTTCTCTAAATCACTGTGATGATTACATGGTGCAGTAATTAACTTTTGGGTTCATTAAATGCAATCACCAAATTAAGAAGACCAAGTGTATTGTACAGAACAAGATCAAATCGCAGCAGCAGAAAGACGAACTGGGTGACCAAATCAGCCCATTCTATCACCCGCGTCTGGGATTCCAAGGCATGGGATACATAATACATGGTCTATTTCCTTCACAGTTAATTTAATATTGCAGAGAATATATTTGAGAACTAAGCAAACACTACAAAAGAAACTAATATAAGTCTTTATTTCACCTTAAAATTTAATTTAGCACTTTCTTCGCTTTTTGTACTTTCTATAAACATTCAAGTGTAAAAATGTTCCCTACTTTGGTATTCCATACAGGGGTTTGCACTACTTTCATTCTAACGTTGCTAGACCAGTGCATCTCAGTAGTCACGCACTGCATGGATACACTCTCACTCATGAGAGCTACTGCTTCTTTGCGACCTAACCAATTAGCTTGCAGTCTCGAATACTTATATGCAGTAGATTTGATGCTAATGCACGAATCATTGCACTGAAAAGTGGTATGCATCCTATGGAGTAAAAATGCTTGTACGGCAATACTTTAAAGGAGTTAGGATGTATTATGCAATTTAATGGATCAGATAGTCTGAGCATATCCTTCACAGTTAATATAGGGCATTTACCTGGAATTGTTCTGAATCCTGTGCCCAGCTAATATATATTTCAGTAGTCTTCAGATCTGAAGAAGGGTTTGTGTGGATTTACATTTTTCTCAGATTCCCTAGACTAATTTAATTGTTTCTATCTTGAATTTCTATCTGCCTTGATGAGATTCAAAATCTTAGTGGCTTCTGATTTTCCACAGTGATTGTAAGAATTATCACCAGTGAACATGAGCAACACGTGATTTATTTGAGGAACCACAATTAACAGCCTGTTTTGAAATGTTAGGTCTTTGCAGCAAACTGAAGTTAATCTAGAGAATGAAACAGTTTTCCCCAAATAAACAAAATTCATATAATAAGGACATTCAAGGGGGAAGGAGTCCCAAGTGCCAGAGAGTGGAGGGGGGAGCTGGTGGTTAGCATTACCTGCCACACCTGTTGCTGTAGTAGTGTGCTAATCCCTGCATGTGAATGGTATTTCCAGAGGGCCACTATTCTGACTCCCTCTCTAAGTCAGAGCCTAAGGCTGGTGCCCTACCTGACCACCCAGGCTTTCAAAAACAATTTCTAATTTTGCACTTGAAAATGTTAAAGTCATCACAATTCAAAGTTGTTACCAAAGCTACACAGGTCACAAACTGGGTTGGAATCTAGCTTTCCATTGTGTGTTCATAAATGCTATTTGTGTATGCAAGTTTGAATATTTGAGTTCTCCAGTATGTGAATACTGAAAATCACAGACAGAACTCTGCAGGGTAGTTTGATTCTTTGAAGTTTTGAATTAAATGAGGCCTTTTTTCTTATTTAGTTAAGTCATGTCTCACTTATGAGGAAGTATCTTCAATGGCAATATATTTTTAATCTGATGAAATGAGCTCCAGTTCATGAAAGCTTGTGCTTCCCATGTATCTTATTTAGTTATTCTATAAGGTGCATATCTACCTTGCCTTCAGTCTCTAACCCACTGTCCCTGCTTGTATGCCTAAAGAGCAATAGGAGAGGTCAACTGACTTGCCGCAACTGGCAGACCTTTGCTCCAAGACTGCCAGCCTTGTGCTCTCCATTCAGGTTTTATGCTGCACATGCGCTCCTGGAAAACAGCACATAGCGTGTATTTGAATAAAGGGAATCCACCTTACAATGTAATAAATGGGGATACGTTCCAAGACCTCAATTGTACTGACCTCCAGACACATTTCTGTCACTTTTACAAGACAATTTTGGTACTCATCAACAGCAGACACTACACACAAGCACAGGGTGATGGTGAATGTTACCATATGGGGAATGGCAACTACAGAAACGTGTGTCGCAAACAATGAGTGAGGAGTACAGATCCACACAGGAGTCTATATTTTGGTGTGTGTCACTCCCACAATGCACCACACAAAGCAGCTGACTGCTTCCACCACACTGATCACTTAAGAGTGTATTTAGCTAGTGTATAATGATTTTTTGGTATAGAAAGGGTCATCGCATAAGAGTAAATTTGCACATACAGAATGCGCATAAAGCGAGGGAAACCTGTAGTTACTTCCTGAAGATAAACAACAGACTGTCATTCAAAAAGATGTATTGTCTCAAGTCTGATGTTATGTGCAACATTTGGAAGACAAAGAAAAGTACCTAAAGGTGTGGCAAAGCATGGCATTCGACTTGGTAATCAGCCTTCAAATGCCTCAGAGTAGTTTTTCCTCCTCGCCTTTCATATTGTTCAACAGCAAACAGTACATCTCTTGCTGTGTGCAGTCTGACTCTGCGTCAGTACCTTTCCCAGCAGAGCAGATTCAAAATGCAGTTCTGTTGTGAGGCTCATTTCTTTTCCTTGTAACTGTCCAACACATTTAATAGACTAAGTATCTGGGACTGAGACCAAAACTTTTAGCTGGATTCTGTTTTCTGGCCCCCAAGGCAATTAAGACCTTCCAGCAGTATTAGTATGAGCCTCCTTTGGTGTTACCTGCTTAACCCAGATGGGATCATTTAAAGAAAGAAAGAAAAAAAACCTTAATGTATTAGGTTCTTATTCTAGTGACAGAATAGCTGTTTTAAAAAAAATACTCTTAAAATCTCCACATGTCATTTTAAGATACCAGGGCCCTCATCCTATTTTACCTACTCTACACCTCATGCTATTTTATCTATACTTGTATTCAGGGGATGGACTAACATACATATTCACTGCCTTAGCAGGAGAGGGGAGCTGTTGCTCAGGAGCATGTAGCAGCTCTTATTCTGGAGCTGTTACATATGCCTGATCTCATAGTGGTACAAGTGAGCTTTAATCATACTGGATAAAACAGGGTTAAAGCTGGAGCAGCTTTGTTAACTACAAAATGGTTCAGCCATAACAGTTTCATCTTAATAGTCTGTATGGGTATCCTTTGATGGCAATACTATTATTACACCTAAGTGAGATCCCAATAGGTACCCTGCAAATAATGTGTTTCATGGAGCATTTAGCCATAGGAGTCTGCAACTTTAATGGAAGATGTATTGTCAGACATTTATGCACCAATCTGGAAATCTATGGATTAATTCATACGTTAAAAGGTTTAGTAATGACAAAATAAAAAGAAGAGAAAATGTCTTTCAGACATGACAATAGAGGCACTCTGGAAGGTTATGGAAGTAAAGATCAGCTACCTCTTTTTTGAGCACAGAGCTCAAGAAACCTCACGATACTCCAATTCCTAATCCTAGTATAAGGTTTTGAATGCTGCCATACTTGCAGCTCACTCAAAAGCCTGGAAAACACTTTCCTACAATATTTCAGATTTTTTCATTACTGGTCTTCAATGCCACCCAAGGTATTGAAATTAAAGAGAAAATATTAACTACTTTTAACTTGAAAATGAGTGATTTGAGCCATCTTACTCACTCATAGATTATCTTTAAATTTATTTTTCTTTAAATACTTACTAACCAACGCACATTATGTGCAGATATGAGGTGTTCTTATGATACTCTGCCATGTGTCTAAGAAGGAAAAAAAACTGCTCAAAGGGCTCACCACCTTAGCAAAAACAGAAGTAACCACATATTTGCATAAATAAATAGATGGTTTCTAAAGCTCCCCAAATAAGGTAAGGGTATAACCTGATATCTCATCTATATGAGAAAACAAAGGCTGCCCACAAAGTTTATTTAAATAACTTAAACATGCTTAAGAGAACAATGTCATGCAGGAACCTAATGTATCACACATAAGAATGTGCAAGGTTCACTAGACTTGATCTAAAAAAAAGCTTCCAAATTAGTGTGCTCCCATTTGCTGTATCATACTGAAAGTTGCCAATAAGATTCATCTAGCTGATCATTAAAACCTGGACACAGCTTAGTGGTGCCATTGCCTTATTTCCATTTATATTTCTATTTTGGTTTATAAAATAATAGTTATTATTTCCTCAGCTTTGTAGCCCACCACAAAATAAGGGAGATTTCTGCAATTATTTGGGGGGGGGGGGAGTAATTTAGTGGACTATACCTAAGTGGTCAGTCCAAGCTCAAGATACGACCTGCAAAAAGTTTTAATGGTAATAGTGAGACAAAAAGATAAAAGCTGCTTTGAGACTGGTATCATTAATAGAACACAGGAAAAAGAAGAGCAATGTGGTACATGTCTAGATTAGAATAGGAGAAGCTGGAACTTAAAGAAGTAAGAAGGAAGAGCCAGAAAAGGAGAAAACATTGTTGGCACAAAAACAAATGGGTATAAAGTGACCAGGAATAAATTTAGCTTGGAAACTAGAATTTTATGAGCTATTTGAGCATCAAGGTTCTGGCACCACCTTCCAGAAGTGGGAGCACTAAACTCCCTAGCTAGTTTTAAGATAGATTTTGATGAGTTTATGAGGAGGGGGTTGTATTGACCTGGTTCCCTGCAATGGCAGGCATCTGGACTCAGTGACCCACCAGATCTCTTCTACTACTATGATCTTATTATTATCAGCTGCTTTCTCCAGCTACATGATGAGTTTATTTTTCTGTAAGCATGTCTTTTTTATCACTGCACTACTCCCTCTCTGATGTTTTATAATTGCTAGGATAGATGTGGCTTTAAAACTTCCTCAGAGGGAATGATTACTATTTGTTCAAGATAGCTACACTGTTTAGAGCCCAACTGCCCAAAAACTCAGCTACTTGACCAGCAAAAGCATTTGGTTTTAATTATTTTCTGGCACCACGCACTCACTCCCACAACACACCAATTTGCCTAAGCCAAAAATGACACTTAATTTTTGAGCAGTCTTGCTGATGGTATTATAGCTAATATAAATTATATTGAAATATTTTAAATAGCAATAAGGTCATGCTGTTGCCTAAAAGCAGCATGTGAAGGACTATTGGGTTTTTTTCTTTCTTTCCCAATCACTGAAGGTCAATAGACAAACACTTTTCTGCCAATCAGTCATATTTCAAGGCCATGACTGGTATTAGATATCACAGATTATTAAATATTAGTGTTTGGGGAACTTAATAATACAAAGAGGAATGCTATGTTTTCTGCTTACAATTTAAAGAGTCAAACTAGCCAAAAAATCTCCCCCTAATGAGCAAAAAAGTGGAGTAATGTCAAAACAACGCGTATTGGGGGCCAGATTATAAAGCGGGCCTCAACCTGGCCTCCATTTCTATACTACCAAATCTGCCCAGGAATGCATCTGTGTGAGTACTTTGGGAGGTATTCACTTCAGACAAAGGCTGTTTACAACAGACAGCATTCAAAGTTCACTTCAACCCTCCTGAAAGAGCTTAAGTCTTAAGTGGTACATGGACCTTGTGCAGGCTCTTTGCACAGGAGTAAATTGAATAATTTTTTCAGGCAGTGACACCTGTTCTCATAGCAGATAGTTTCTAACACCTGGTTAAACAGATGACTGAATTTTCATTTGCACAATCCCTTTTGGAAATGTTTTTTGCATGTGTAAATGCTACTACTCTATAGCCTTTAATTCCAGTGTATATAGGAGTTTGTACTTAGAAGTATCACCTGCAGGAGGTTGTGCATTAAAGTCTGTCACTTTTGTTTTAAATAAAAAGTTGTTCTTTTAAGCGCATTTGACAAATGCCTGCATTTGGGAATTTGCAAAATATGATCTTAATTTGAGCCTCTTCCTCAGGGCGTGTCCAGATGAGTGCGCACCTTGCCCGCCTCAAACCCCTTTGAGGCAGGATAATATGTATGTGCAGGAACAAAAAAATGTTCCCCACACTGCAAACTTGCAGCGCGGGGAGAAAATTAGACCCCTGGATATCCACGGTTTTAAAAAAGCCAAAGTTTAACAAAGCAGGGCAGGTCCTAGACCGTGCTCTGGGGCAACCAGAGGCTGAGTCCTCCATAGACAGGCTGAATGTTTCAGCACCAGGGATCTAGTCCTGGTAAGTATGGAGTCGGGGGGGTTGGAGATGGGGGGAGGGGACCATGGGGGGGACCCCCGATGGACCTGCCCACTCCCCCAGCCCCCCAACCCCTGCTGTGGCTGGCCTCTCCCCCTGCCAGACCTCCCGAGCCCCCCTGCCATGGCTGGTCCTTCCCCTCACCAGCCTCCCCTGAGCCCCCAACACCTGCTATGGCCAGCCCCTTCCCCCGCCAGCACCCCAACTCCTGCGGTAACTGGCTCTTTCCCCTGCCAGTTCCCCCGAGATCCCTGACTTCTGCTGTGGCTGGCCTCTCCCCCTGCCAGCCCCTCTGAGCCCCCAAACCCCTGCTGTGGCTGTCCCCTCCCCCTACCAGCCCCCCAAGGCCCCCCAACACTGCCCCAGCCAGCCCCTTCCTCCCACCAGCTGCCCCAAACCCCCGACCTCTGCCACAGCTGGCCCCTCCCCCCAGAGACCCCCTCCCCTGGCTGGCCCCATCCCCCCAAGCTCCCCATCCCTGCCACCCAACCCCATAGTTTAAAGAAACAAACAAACAAAAAAACCCTGGCACTTACCAATGCTGTGTGACTGACTGGGGCCCTGCCTGCATAGTGCAGGATGACAGCCCCAGCATCCCTAGCCCGGGCTCTCCTGCCCCCACCTCCACTGTCCTGTGCTGCCTGGGGGGGGCTCTGCCAGGAGGCCCTGGAGCCCCCCCCCCGCCCCCCAAGGTAAGCAGAGGCTTTTTTTCAATTTTTTTCTGTTCTTTCTCTGGGTTTTTTTTTTAAAGCGATGGTGCCTGGAGGTAGCCTTGGGGGCCTGGGGGTGCAAGTTGGGGAGTGGGGCTGGATGGGGCATCCATTTGGGGGCCTGGGGGAGTGGGGGATGGGGCTGAGTGGGGCAGCCATTGGTGGGCTGCAGCAGCTAGTGGGGAATGGGGCCAGGTGGGGCACCAATCAGGGGACTGGGGTGGGGTATGTGGGCCTTGCAGGAGGGGTGGTAGCCCCTGCAGGAGCCATTTGGCCCCTGTTAAGGGGCCATACCCCTTGTGTGGGGGCTGAACCCCTTATGTGGGAGCCATCAAAATATATAGTCATGAAACATGTATTTAGAGTTAACTTTATTATTATGAAAAGAGACTTGCTTTGACACTGTAAGATAGATCAATAAAACACTGTCAAACTGATCTCTGTCTCTCTCTCTCTTTATAGTGGTATTTTGTTTTACTTGTGGAGGAACATGGATTTGGGGGGTATATTACAGGGTGACTTTGGGATTTCTTTTATCAGGGATTTTTCAGTTTTCCAATAGTGAACACCAGAAGTCATGCCAGGGAGGCCAGTAGCAGAATCCTGACTGCTCAGAGCTGGCACCTTAGACCCATCTGGCTGTGGCTGACCTCCTGGCCAAATGGGGCCAGGTAGACATGCTTTGACAGTTCAGAACAGGCCACCACACCCAGAACATCTTCTAGGCGATAGCTGCCCAGATGGCCAGGCAGGGGGCACACATGGCAGTAGTGTCGCACAGAAGCCAACCCTGCAACCCCAGTCTACTGGCAGCTGGCTCAGAAGAGCAGATGCCTCTACTGGCTATGCAGTCCCCATCCAGGTCTGGCAGGTACACAGCAGGTCACAGCCAGGCAGCAGCCCCCACTGCCAGACTGCTGCAGTGGGTAGTGGGTGCAGGGAACTCTCACCCGCTGTTTCAGCAGTCCAGCTGGCACAAGGGGTAGTGTCCCCAGGTACCAATTGGCTGGGCCCCAGAAGCTCCTGAGGGCTACTAGGTCTGAGCTATTTGCCAGGGCAGCTTTTTATACCGCTGAGGCCAGGACAGGGCAGATTTTTATACTGCTGGGGACAGCACAGGTGCTGGCCCCAAGCTCTAGCTCATCCTGGCTGCAGATCCGGGAGGAGCCAGGCAGGGTTATTTTGCCCCAAGTGGCACAATTTGCTCCACAACAAAGTGCATGTTTCAGCACATGCGCTGAAGCAAAAAGCCCCGGCTCAAATTTGCACTGCTGCCAGCGCACTTGCTTGCATGTGTGGACGTGCCCTCAGCTACTATTTGAAAACTAAAAGGCTGCATTCTCACGAGTGTGGATGTTTGGTTCCCTGGGGAGAACTAGCATCTGGACACCTTGTGCCACCACTAGTTATCCCCAGGAAATTCCTGCACCACACACCCTCTAACACATGACATGTTACCCCAGGTGGAGTAGGGGAAGCTGGGGCCAGTACTGGGCTGGCCCCAAAAGCCTTACCTGGAGTCCTGGGGAGCCTCCCAGGGCTACACCAGCAGTGCTCCTGCTGCTTGGAGCCTGGCCAGCAGCTGGAGCATGGCTCAGTTGGCCAGCTTCTGTTGTGAGTGGTGCATGCTGCTCCCATGTGCACTGCTCCATCTTTTAAAATTTTGTGCAGGTTTTTTTGCCCCCCTGGATATCCAGAACATGAACATGTGGTATGTGGTGCTGCAGACATTTCTGTGGTGCCACAAACACAAGGTCACACTTGTTTGGACATGGCCAAAGAAATTAAGAGGTGTCATACCTTTGTCTCTCTTACTCCAACTTACTGGAAGTTAGCACAAAACATACCGAAGTGCAGACCTGCTTCCCTGTATCCCTGCATCTTTGCATGATCCTATTTTTTCCCTAAAAACTCTCCCATTCCCCCTACCATTTTTATATCCAGCTTTCCTACAACTTTTACTACATGGATTTTTTCCATGAGCTCTGTAGATTGAAGAAAAGTAATTACATACATTCTGAGCAATTTCATCCTTCCTCTGAGGAAATCTATTTCCCAAAAAGTAAAAACAGCAGGGACCAAATGGTTGACCTGGATATGGTATCAGACCTGTCACCCCTAGCCATAAGTCCAGCAGAAACACAATGGCATACCCAGGATCTCTTATAATGCAAACAGCTGTAATACACATGACTGAAACTAGTGCAATTAAGAATTATGGAAATAAACACCAGACCACGAAACTATTTTAAAAACCCTGGCCTGTTATCCATATACCATGCTTACGGACTAACAATAAAATACTGTGCCTAAATCTGATGTGGACATCAAATTGCTCTGCAAAAAAGAACCTAATGAAAGCAATCTCCCTCTGCTCCTGGAGCCATGTTTTTCTATTTTTCAACATGTATTTTCATTTGCCTCCATCAGCTCTAAGATACCCCAGGTACAGGCATAGCCAGATGCCTTGAGGATTTGTGTTGAAGTATTTTATTTAGGAAAACATTATTCAAACAATGTACTGGCAGCAGTGACCAGAAACGATCCATGCCAAATATCCCAGCAACAAATTAGAAAGAGGAACTATGTTTCTTTACTGTTATTATAATTAAGATTAAATGTAATTAAGAAAATATGTTTTAAACATAGAGGATACCATGTGATGACAAGATAGTTGGCATACATGGTGTTGAAAAGAAGATGAGTATTGTCTTTGCATCCATATGAATATTGTGTAAGTGAGATAGCTCCACAAGGGATTTCCCTCATTCTCCACTACACCTTCCAATGATCTAAGACAGTGGTTTTCAACCTGTGGTCCACAGATCCCTAGGGGTCCTCAGACTGTTTCTAAAGGAACCATGAAAGATGACTGTGATCAATCAAAAGTATGTGAATATACACACTTACAATTCAAAGGGGTCTGCACCTAAATTTGAAATTTCCAAAGGGGTCCACACCTCCATGCAAAATTTTTTAGGGGTCTGCAAATGAAGAAAGGTTGAAAAACACTGAACTAGGAGATGCCTGGGTGCAGGCATCACCTTGGAAATGCCTATGGAATTTTACTTAAGCAAGAAAAAGGGCTCACCCTTTAGGTGTGAGACTTGGCAGATTGGCTACATGGAAAATGTAGAACTACTGGAACCTGAATGAAATAGGAGTTACTCTGACGTGCCAGTCAATCAGTTAACACCTGTCAGTTCATGCTACCCATGTAGCCTAAGTGAGATATTCATATAGAGAGGCTAAATGTAAGTACATAGGAAAATGTGAAGGCACTTATAAAAGTTTTAATGATGCCTTGCTTGGGCCAAAACAGGTTTCCAGTTTCTAAAAGTCACAATCTAGTTGCTTCTCAGAAGAAATCTGAAATAGGACTGTGAACATTGGCAGAGATAATGGAATAGCTACAACTATTCAAAGGTTCTTTCATCAATGAGCTGACATTGCCCACTGTCTTAGTCTAGGTCTCATGGCCAAATTTGAAGTGGCAACAAAAAGTGCAAAAACAGGTTATCAAAGAGTTCTGTTTGCACATGTATTGTGTAAAATGAAACAAATGAAGACTCAAGGGGGAAAACAAATCTGGTAAAAATTAAAACACCCTAAAAAGTGACTGAAAATGTTTTCAACCTCATGCCTTGGGACTGAGCAATATGCTCCAAACCATGTTTATCTGTCATGATTTCCTTATGCAAATTGCTGAAGCTTTTCCTGTTAGTCTGAAGATGCAATCAAGAATCTTTAATTAAAATTAGGATTCTTTTTCATCTTATGCATCCTTAACAAAGGTCCTACAAAATTAGGACCCTAGTGGCTTTGAAAAAGTTTAACTTATTGTGCCTCCATAACCAATTTTGTTTATACACAAAAGACAAAAAAAAAATCAGATTCAGATCTTTCCCATTAAACTGGGTATGCACTAGTAAAAGGAGAAAAATCACGTTCTATCAGTAAGACTTTGAACAGAGGCAAAAATAGATTGGCTCAATAAAAACTCACGAAGTTCAGGCTTAGAAGGAAGGTGGTCTAGTACTTGCTTACCACTTAGATGTCTAATAGCTGGAACAGGGTGTTTAGTCAATGTCTGTTTTTGTTACTAAATTGGTGTCACAAATGGGGTATCTGTATTCCATTATAAAACATCCTATCCATTCACAGATCCTGCAAACTGTGGTAGTGTTTTAAGTGGTGCTCCAGTTGCCTGTTTTATGCTTCATGTAGCTGTTACATTCCTGCTTTGTTTAGCTAGAAAGACAACAGAGGAAAAACTGCCCAAGTATATAACCTTTTTTTTTTAACCATTGGCTTGAATTACTTTGAAATTCTTTCTGCATGTTGCCTTTTGACCATCTGAATGCAAAAGGAGCTACAAACATGAGAGACTGTAAAAAATATTTCAAGTTAACCTAAGAGCCAATGGGCATAAATGCCATTTTTTCTCTTTAATTATCTTATTAAAATGTGTGTGTTCTGGGTCTGTGGATTTATTGCTTGGATACTTTTCAAAAACTCTTAATCTTACTTTCTAACTTTCTGAGACTTTAAAATGTCAAGGAATATAGGTTAATCTCTTTTCCCTTTTACATTTCCATTACATCAAAATAAAATCAAAATAATTGGCTTTATTTCTATCTACCTTATTTAGGGTTTTGATCAATTATATGTGGGCAATGAAGCTGATTAAACTGATGACTTTTTGCATAAACAGGATATGGAGTAGACTAAAACTTTAATACAATATTATACATGGAATAACAATTATAACCACTATAATAACCTCATTTAAAGGGTTTTCTCTACAAATAACAGGCTTATTTCACCCATTATTAGTGCATTCATTTTCATGGTGAAAGTGGTAAAACTCCTCTAAAATCAGTCAAGCTTGAAAACAGGCCTGGATTCAATCTAATGTATTTCTCAAATGGTTTAAACTGTCCTGTGTATATTTAATAAAGACAGTCTGGAACCAACCTGCCTAACTGCTTCTGAGGGCTCTCTGTTTTGGGGGGTTTGGGGTTTTTTTAGGATTCCTTTCTTTTAACTATGGAACACCTAAGAGGAGATAGTTTACGGGGTTCTGTTTGAACTGGATGACAAATAATGTTATTATAGTATCCTGAAAACATCCCCTTTGTCCTACTAATATGCACTACAAACAAAATAGTCCCTAACCTGAAAGACTGCACTATACAAAAGCCCCGCCACATACTCTATGAAAAAGTCCACATATTGTAATTTAAAGGAAAAAATATATTGATATAACATCCTGTTCTTCTCATTAAAGAAGGTAAGACAATACGCATTAGTATTTAAATATGCTAATGATTAGCATTAAATCATTACAATCCAAATATGCAGATAACCATGTTCAAACAAATAATCAGGATCATGCTAGCTTCGTCAGAGGTTTTAATTATAATGGGTTTTGGGGGTGGTCATGTTTTTCTTATTTGTTTTGCTATAAACAAACTAACATTCAGAAAATTGTGTATTTTATGTATATATGAGGAATAAAGATAATTATGAGGATTGAAGAAGATGAAAGCAGAAGATGAAAGGAAAATATCTGGGGTTTTCCCAAGGTTTGTTGTGTTTTATTTCCCCTAAATTTATTTAAGAAAATGAACTGCCACAATATAAAAAAACTACTTTGAAGGTATGAGCAATGGCTGAAAAATTATAGCTATGAGCCTCAAAAATCTGTGGTTTTTAGAGGAATCCTCTTGTTATTAATTCCATTTAATATTTTCCAACATAATTTTTACAATTTACTTACATAACAGTTAGGAGCCAGGTCTCTGTCTAGCCGGGCTTATGCTTCAACATGTTGCAATAAGGAAAGTTCAGCATGTTTGGATGATTCAACCCGAACTTCTGATTGGATTAGCCATGATCCATGGATGTGGCTCAAAGTGATTGGAGAATTCATTTTGAATTTCTGATTGGATGGGCTGCTATCTGCCCCACGGAGGAGATAAAAGAAATTGTGTGAGAGAAATGTGGGCATCGAAGAGCTGGGGTGAGATGACCCAAATGAGCTCCAGAAGAGCCTGAAATCAGTGGAATGAGGCTGGAGTGATAGTAGCATGGCAGAGATTGTGGCACTGCTCCGAGGGCCAGCAGGTTTTGGGAGACAGAGAAAGACAATGCTGTCAGCATGTCCTTTGTTTGTTACAGGGGAGGGAATTGTAGTCCCAGAGGAGCCTCCCCGGGTGCTCGCAGCCTGCCCATGGTGGGGAGGTGGGGAGAGTCACTTGTCCCACACAGGGGAGAGTGCCCTGTTGAACTCTGAATGCTGGAGAAAGATTTTGCAGGCAGTGATTGTAAAACCATGGATTTTCAATGAGCTGTAAAATGGGACATAAATCCCTCTCTGGGTGCAAGAACGTGGTAGTAAGCTGCACAGTGCTTGCCAGAGTCCCTGCTGATGGGGAGAAGTCAGGTTCTGGCCGAAGGAGGTAGGCTGCACCCACCCTACAAAAGGGGTGATTGGTAAGAGACTGATCCAGGGAGGATCTATGACTCTTACACTATAAAGTATAAGACCCTGAAGAGGCTTACCTATGTGAGTGAGTTAGAACTTTGCTGCCTCTCCCATGCGGTAGAGAATGTGTGTAAAAGACTGGGTTATTACTGGTCTGGAAAATCCAAGACCAGTGTGATATTCATTGCTGGGAGTTGTACAACACCACTACAAGCAACATAGGATGAAATTCATGTAGGAACTGACCTGACTGTTGAGTGTAAGGGGTTCTCATTGACCACCCCCACACCTGCTCCCCAGAGACTGCTCCCAAATTTCATAGATTACATAGACATTAGGGCTGGAAGGGACCTCGGAAGATCATTGAGTCCAGCCCACTGCCCTAGAGGCAGGAAGTCTGCTGGGGTCATAGGATCCCAGCAAGATAAGCATCCAAATTTTTCTTGAAGGTATTCTATGTGGGTGCTTGTACCACCTCCAATGGCAGGCTATTCCAGACCTTGGGGGCTCGGACAGTAAAGAAATTCTTCCTTATGTCCAGCCTGAAATGGTCTTGCAGTAGTTTATAACTGTTCGACCTTGTCATTCCTTGGGGCACTTTGGTGAACAATTGTTCCCCCAGATCCTGTTGAACACCCCTGATAAACTTATAGGTGGCCATCAGATTGTACCTGAGCCTGTGCTTTTCCAGGCTAAAGAGCCCTAAAGCTCTCAGCCTGTCGTCATAAAGTCTGTTTTCCTGACATCTGATCATGTGCATGGCTCTTCTCTGGACTCTCTCAAGCTTCTCCACATCCTTTTTGAACTGTGGAGCCCAAAACTGGACGCAGTACTCCAGCTGCGGCCTCACCAAGGCCAAGTACAACAGAAGAATGATGTCCCAGGATTTACTTGAGAAGTATCTATGAAGTATCACCTTTACTTGCAGGCTGTAGGACACCGCCTGCCAGCCGACTTGAGACAGACGAATTCTAATTAGAGTTCTACACACCCCTGCTTTTTCCTGCCACAACTTAGTGTTTAAAGGAGTTGGTTCAGTACCTGGATGTATGGTTCAATTAGCCATCCCACAAGATCCTACGTTCCTGAGGGCTCCGCCACCCCTACACCCTCTCCTGTTCCACCGATTTCTGATCAGCCGCTTGGTCCTTCCACTTGACCTCCTTCCCAAGAAGAAAAAACAAAACAACAAAACCAAGCACTCCTGGCCTGGATTATTGTTCCAGCTCCTTTTAGCACAGCACAAACAAAATTGACATTCGTGAGATCAGTCCCTCTTTTCTTCCACTACCATCTCTTTGGTGGCTCTCCCCAAGCCTCTTATTGAGCTTGTCACAATTCCCCTCATCCCATTAGGTCCATCTGTGACACTTTTTTATGCGCCCCTTTTAGGGACTTTACGGTACCAAATTTTCAGAGTGCCCCGCTATTAGAAGCTTTATGGTACCTTACTCTGCCGGGCTCCGCTGGCTCCCAGCATGGTAACAAGCAGTTCCAAGTACTGTTGGGTCAACAGTCCTCTAAGTTCCCTCTGGGGAGCTCACTCTTTGGAGGAGTCTCCTACCAGCTCTCCACATTGCTCAAGGTTCCCTGCAGTGTGGCTCAGCTCGATCCTCCTCCTTCTGGTTCCACACTCCTCCCCTTTGCCTGTTCCAGGCTTTTCTTTATACCAGCATTGGTGTTCCCAGCGCCTGCCCTCCAGAAACACCTGGGTAAGGAAGGTTTCTGCTGGGCTCTTTGGGGCTGTGAGTCTGGGGCCACTGACCCTTTATTGAGCCCCTGTACTTTTGAGCCCTGTGACTCTCTCTCTCTTTCTCACAGCATCTATGGATGCAAGCCAGCATTTTGGTTGCTTTACTAGCTGCAGCATCACATTGGAGGCTCATGTTAATCTTGTGGTCAATCATGACCCCTAAGTCCTTTTGATCCATAGTGGTAGTCAGCGTAGCACTGCTGAGCCTATAAGGATGCTGCAGGTTTTTTCTCCCAAGGTGGAGAACCTTGCATTTTTTGGTGTTAAACACCATCAGGTTCTCATCTGCCCATTTCCAGAGCCTGTCCAGGTCAGCCTGGATTGCCGTCCTGTCCTCAGGTGTGGATGCTTTACCCCAGAGTTTGGTGTCATTGGCAAACTTGGCCAGTCCGCTTTTGACTCCAATGTCCACATCATTAATGAAGATGTTGAACAATACAGGTCCAAGGATAGAACCTTGAGATACCCCACTAGTCACAGGGCACCATGACAATAGACTTCCATCAACCACCATCCTCTGGGTCTGACCACGGAGCCAATTCCCCAGCCAGTGGATCGTAGTGGACACAAGGCCGCAGTTGGGCAATTTTGCCAAGAGGTGATCATGGGATACCAGATCAAAGGCTTTTCTGAAGTCAAGATATATGACATCAATTTCCTCTCCCTTGTCCAGGTGATAGGTCACCTGGTTGTAGAAGGAAATGAGATTGGTCAAGCAAGACCTCTCCGCAACAAACCCATGCTGGGTATCCCTCAGGATATTACTGTCAGCTAGTCTGTTAAGGATGGCCTCCTTGATAATCTTTTCCAAGACCTTCCCCGGGATAGAGGTCAGGCTGATGGGCCTGTAGTTTACTGGATCCACTTTCCTCCCTTTCTTGAAGATAGGCACAATATTGGCCTTCTTCCATTCTTTGGGCACTTCACCAGAGCGCCAGGAGTTCTCGAAGATACATGCCAGGGGCTGGGCTATAATGTTAGCCAGCTCCCTGAGTGCCCTGGGGTATAGATTGTTAGGGCTCGCTGACTTGAAGAAGAAGAGGCTGTTTGGGGTTTCACACTGCTGTACTATTATGTATAACTGCTTTCGTACACGTATAATACTTATTAGTATATAATAGTTATCAGTATCTTTGTTGGTATATATTGATCCTTATGGTCTTTTCTACCTCCCTGTTTCTCCCTATGTAAATAAATTGTATATATTTAAGTATTGTGTGTTGTCTGATCAAAGGTTTCGAATCTATAGGTGTCCTTCTGTAGGGATACTCTCTACAATCTAGGAAGTGGGGCTCCAAAGCAAGGACCCCAGGAATCCATAATTGGCCCCAGTTGACAGGTAGCTCTGGCAGCCGGGTTACGCTTAGAAAGATTAGGATTTTAAAATGCTCATCCCATGAAACAATCAGTTTCAATAGCCAACCATTATCAGTTTTTATTAAAAAACATCACAATTTTATCAACATCTACTCAGAGTGCTTCAGTGTTGATTTGTCTTGATTCAGATTCAGTGTTGATCCACTAAAATCAATGGAGGGATGCCAATCCAAAACTGACACAACTGTAATTATAATTAGGCTTACCCAATATTCTCAAAAAGGGTATCGTACTTTCAGCAAGCAATCTGAATCTTTGCAATGTACCTACAGCATCTGTAGCCATTTATTAACTTTGCTTCAGAACTCTGCTTTCAGTGGATGAAACATAATCCCCCAGCCCCAGGAAATATAAAAGGAGACATAGGAATGCTTCAAAGAAAAGCTGAAAAAAGCAGCAGACAATCCTATCTAGAATAATAAAATTATACAGCAAATTCTTCAAAGAACAGTGTTATCAAAAGTTTCTCCTAAATCACCAGAAGCAAGAGTTGTCCATTACGAGTGTTGTTATTATTGCTGAGATAATTAACTTAAAGAGACAGCTTCTTGGAGTGTATGTAACTTCCTTAGTTCTGAGCAGAAGTAACATCATTTCCTCTCAGAAATGAATTTCATTTGCGTTCTTTATGGCATAGCCAAAGTAAACACACAAGAAGTCTCAGGGCCAAATCATGACCCTTTCCTAGGAAAAAGGACCCCTAAAATTCTGCCAATTTTAAGCCCAGGCAATTTGTCATGTTCTCCCCACACAGAAAAAATGTTTCTGACCATGAAGACAGGGTAGAAGATACAGACGTAGATCCTATATCCATAAATAGACTCCATGGCCTGACTCTTTTAAGTACCATGATCCTGAAAACTTTGGGGTACTTCTTTGCAACAAGAGGTCAGAAAATCATCCTTCTGAGTGAAGATCTACTTAAGTCAGCATGTTCAGTGGTATACCAGCTAATCTAATGAATAGAAATCCTGAGGGCTGGAATTATAGGGGCCTAAAACTTCTATTTTAAAAACAGATAAGGGACATTTCTTTTCTTGTAAAAGATTGGGAAACCCTCCCATTTATTCAATAGTTGAAGCACTTATCAGGGGCTGGAGGCCCAAATTCAATTAACTCTACTGCCTGAAGAGATTCAAACTTACCCCCTTATGATCAGGTAATAAACTAATTCTGAAATGTGTGGGAAGTTTACTCTTAATCACTCCTGTTAAGACTGAATCATGATGTATCAAAATATATATGATGCCTATAAAACCAAGAAGCATGTGGATAAGTGAATAGGGAACTTATTCATCAGGTTCCAGAATACAGGAGTTAAATGGTGCCAACTGAAACAAATTTAAAACACTCAAGAGGAAGTACTATTTGACTTGGGGCACAGTTAACTTGTGGACCACATTGTAGAAGCAGATAGTAGAGCTAGACTGAAATGGAATTAGACAATTTTATGCAGGCAAGTCCAGCGGGAGTTATTAAATAGGATGGTGAAGAATGCATCCTCTGGCATTCCTGAATCACTGTTGGTTGATGCCAGAGATGATAAGATATGGGATGGATCACTCTAGACCTGCTCCATTCATTTATTCTCCCTCTACTACTTACCACTGCTATGGATAGTATATTGGGGTAGATGTACCATTGATATGGCCTCTTACACTCTTATGGTTTTAATTAAACACTAATGGGGACTAAGAGAGCAAGAACATAAGTAACTTGCTGGTTCATAGGCAGACAAGATTCTTTGGGTGAATTTGATATCTTTTATTAGACCGATTTAAATAGTTGGAAAACAATTTTTAAGCAAGCTTTTGAGTTCAAAAACCCTTTGTCAGGCTAAGGAAGTTTCAGCAGTTGGTGTGTGCTCTTCATGGATGGAATGAAGAGTAAAGGAGCCAGAGGCTGGGCTGGTCTGCATACAAGACAGGTAGTCAGTGAAAATGTAGATTGAGGAGTCAATCGGTGAGAGACAGCCTAGGTTGCGGGGGAGACATGGGGGATGAATAGTTGAGAAGTACCTAGGGAGTCAGATGTCAGGAAGATTATAATGTCTTATAAATCCAATGTCTATATTTAGTTCACAATTTTTAGTATCCAGGAGGTTGATGAAGTGGAGTTCATAGGCTCGTCTCTGGGAAGTGTTTTATAAGTTTCCTTTGAGGATCAGGATGGAGAGATTGGAGAGAGAGTGGTTTTCTTGTGAGAAATGTGCCTCCACAGGTAATTGGGTATTCCTGTCTTTGATAGATTTCCAGTGTGCGTTCATCCTGGTGCGCAGTTGTTGTTTGGTCTCTCCTACTTATTTTCCAGCAGGGCATTTGGTGCATTGGATAAGATATATTACATTTCTGGAGGTGCAGCTGTAAGATCCAGGAATTCTGATGGCTCTGTTGTGGAGTGTAGTAATTGTCGGGGTGGTGGAGATGTGTTGGCAGGTTTTGCATTTCTCGTCTGGATCTATTTGTAGTGTTCTGGGCCTGAGGAAGTTTGCTTCTGGTGATGAGGTTGGCAAGGTTCGGTGCTTGTTTGAAGGCTAGGATGGATGGCTCTAGGAAGATCTCTTTAAGAATAGGGTCTCTTTCTAGTATGGGTTGCAATTGTTTGAGGATTTTCCGTATGGGTTCGAGGGAGGGGTGATTTGTCATAACCAGCGGTGTGTGATTTGTGGGGGAGGGTTTCTTCTGTACTGCAACAGCTTTTCACATGGTATCTGGGTGGCTCTTTCAATGATGTGATTTATTTCTCTGGAGGAGCGTCCTTGTTGGATGAAAGCTTTTTTAAAGGTTGGTGAGGTGGCAATCCCGATTATTCTCTTCAGTGCAACTTTGGTGGTTCTTTTCAGTGCAAAATCTGAGGGCTTAGCTGTATATCACAGCTTTTATGGTGTGTTTAGGGTGATTGCTGGTTCTGTGCAGATATGTATGTTAGTTTATGGTTTTCTTGTATAACGTGGTCCGTATTTTATTATTCTGGATACTGATCATTGTGTCTAAAAATGAGATGTTGGTATGTACATTCTAGAGAAAGTCGGATGGAGAGATGGTGATTGTTGAATTTCTGATGGAACTCAATCAGAGATTGCAGGTTTTCAGTCCAAATGATGAAGATGTCGTCTATATATCTTAAGTATATCAAGGGTTTGATTGTGCAGTTCTTGAGGAAGTCTTCTTCCAGGTGGCTCGTAAAAAGGTTGGCATACTGTGAGGCCATTTTGGTGCGCATAGCTCTTCCCATCATCTAGAGGAAGTGTTGGTTATACCTGGAAGAAGCCTTCCTCAAGAAGCCTTGTACTGGTAAAAGTATTAATGCCTGTACCAACCAAAGTAAACTGCTGCATAAGCCTTTGCAGTTCTCCACATTTCTGAAGGATTTCAGGTCTGATGTGGCTTTTAATTTCTCCATTCTTCCACTCTGGATACTTCTTTAGCTCTTTTTTATTCCTGGTGAAATATGGTGTTCAGCAAATCATTCAGACTCAGTACCATATAAAGGTCTGCTTTATCAAGTGTCTGAGTTCTGACTGACAGGCAAAGTATAACATGAGCTTTTGTACAAGACAATAGCTCATTCCAAATGTTCCTTACAAGAGCTTTCTGTTTCCTACACCAAGCACTTAGCTGCTAAAATGGGAAACATAAAAACCATCCCTTTTACTCCTTTTTGGCCATGTTTTCAATCCATCTTATATTGAATACAAAGTTTAAGTATGCCCTAAGTATTCACAGTGGGTGTGTCTACATGAGACTCTGATCACACAGTAGCCTGATACTACTGTGCAGTAGCATCATATGGCAAACACCGTGACATGATGCTACTGCAAAGTAACATCACAACAAAGTGTTCACCAGTGCACAGTAACTCAGGTTACTGTGCATTTATTTAGTACTTGTTTACACTATGCAATAGTGTCTCATGTAGATGTGGCCACTGTATCTGGTATACACACAGAGTCAAGCAAGGTAGGAGAAGGAACATGAGTGTTTCAGTAATGTCGAGACTGAGGTAACTTCTGGAACAGAATTTCAGTTACGTAAGGATCTTTGACATAAAAAACTGAGGCACCCCCAAGCTGTTGGCTACTCCAGGGGTACCAACAGCTAAGCATCATTTTGAATTTAGGTGTCACAACTTAGGCCCTTGGGCAGACCTGGTCCTTCAACACTTCAGAGTTCTGATTCATAAGGAAATAAAGTTTCTTCTCTAAGCACAGGGCCACTTTCTCCCTTGCCTGGTAATATAACTCACTCAGGACCCATGCTGCTACTGTCTTCTCCTGTTTGCTAGAGCTGTGCCCTTTTCATCTCCTAAGGAAGGAGACAACAAATAGAAAGTTGTAGAGTAGAAGCGGAAATTAAGTCTGCCATGCACTGTATTCCAGCTTTTCCAATTTTGTTGCCACTAAATTTGCCATGGGAATATGTCAGGTAGATCAGATGCTTCCTCTCCGCACTTACTCTATATACCTTGGATCAGCCCCAGTCCAATTCCCCGAAGGAACTTTTGTAAGCTCCAGATAAGAAGCACGTCACATAGTCTCATTTCCGTCTTTCTAGTGATTATGAGGCCTCTGAGCTTCTGTTTTTGCCCTTCTTTGTTCATGTCTGCACGGTGCAGTCAGAGGAAGAATTTGTTATTTTGAAGAGTGAATAAGAAAGCCTTCTTGCCAAAGAACTGATAATAACATACTGAGTCTTTCATCTCAAGGTTACCAATTTAAATATGTTCCTTGTTGGTAAATCCTAAAATATATTTCCCTGAGACAGTTCTGTCAAACTCTGAAAAATGTGCAGGCTCAATCTGTTTCCCAGACAATATATGGTACGATTTAAGCCCCATTTAGTCATATTATCACAAATTGGCATGCTTATTAGTAGTCTCAGCCAAGGTCAAACATAAGCAGGCATGGCGACTAAAATCAGATACTGAGCAAAGTGACTAGGCATTGTGTGTGACCTTGAGTTGCTACTGTCTAGGCCATGCCTTTTCTTTGGATTAAGAGCTTATTTCAGTTTTCAGAGGCCATGAGTAGAGAAAATGGGGGGGGGTGCACTACACTTTAAAGTGGCTAAATGCTTTTGCACCATTTAAATGGTGTTGGTGTTTACACACCTCAGTGGTGTATTACTCATTAATTCCAGCTGCTGTCGGAAATTCGGCAGCATAATGTGCCTTAAATGACTGGGGGCACAGCGAACTCTACAGTTTGCTGCCTCTACAGCTGTGGAGCGAAACACTGGCTCCATGCAGCTCAGGGGTTTTGCAGGAAGCCCTGCAGGCAGCTTGACAACAGCCCGGGAGGCAGGCTGCACCCAAAAAAATCATTAAGCCTGATTTCCCCCGCCCCCCGAGACTGCCTGAGCTGCACAGGGGCCTGGTGCTTCCTCCACGGCTGCAGTGCCCCCCGGGACCACCCCAGCTGGGTGCCTGCTGGTGGGAACAACTGGCGGCGGGGGGCCCTGCCATGGAGGGAAGCACCAGCCCCCTCTGCAGCCCAAGGATTGCTCCACCTTCTGGCAGCTCGCTCTCCCTTCCCCACCACCAGAGAGGCAGGTAAGTGCAGGGTGTGTGCATGACATAGGGGTTTACTTCACCCTAAATTGAAGCGGCAGGTTTAAAAACCCGCCGCTTCAATTTAGGGCCCCCATTTTCTTTACACATGTCCAGAGATGTTGAGCCAGTATATACCATGCCCTCCAAATATGAGACCTCTCTTTTTAGAATATCCTTAATCTCCTTTTCCCACCTTTGTTGCAAGAAGGCTAATTTCTAGCAGCAGTAGTCAAAGCTACCTTATAAATCTTTCTGTAGAAAGGCCTATTTCCCACCACAATTTTATCCTCCAACAAGGAGTGAACTTGAAGAAGGTTCCACAATAAATGTACCCTATGCAGGTACCTTCTCTCAGGTTGGTATTTATTCTTCAGAGAGCAATCTTTGAAACACAAAGTTGAGGTCCTCAGGACAATTCATGGAGAAAACTCTCTCCACATAAACAACATGGCCAACAGTATGTGATACTCTGATGCCCCATTTGATTTTTTTGCTCTCAGAACTTGCAAAATAAATATTCTAGCCACTGGCAAGGAGGCCACAACAATTTGTGATTTCCTCAGCAAAGCCTCTTTGAATGAATTGTCTTTAGTGGGAATTTGCAGAAAGTTAGACCCTGCTAGACTCAGGTAAAATAATATAGGATAAGCAAATGTGCCAGAGAAGAGAAATAACTAAAATCTAATTAAGCACACACAAATCTTCCACCCAAACTACATCAAACTTTTCTGACATCAAGCCAATGATGGTGTTTCAGACTACTTAGGCCTATAACTATTCTTTCCATAATTATAGTTTCTTCTCCTTCATAATTTGTTAAATAATATTTAAGAAGCTTCCTTTATAGGTGAAGATGCAAACAGCCAATCCATTGTTAATCTTTCATCTTTTTTTTATTTTGGACAGAAGAATCTTTCTACAGAATTAACTTAATGACCTGTAAATTAGGCTTTAATCCCACTAGAAGCCTTTTTTAGGAATAAAGAATCCCCTTGAGTGAGGGAGCTAGAAGGCAAACTAAAACTATACTTTCCTGAAAATCCTCCATACTTTTCCACTGTGTTTTCTATTTCTTGTAAAAAGCTTGCAAAGCCATCACCACTTGCCTTTTAGAAAACATAAATTAAATTACCAAAAAGAAAAATAGTTGGGTGCCTGAGAATGAGGCAGGGGATAATGGATGTAATTTACAACCTCAGTTTGAGCGGTCAGTGATTTAATAATACATTAATTTGCTTTTGGTTCTCTAAAACCATTGTTTTAGCTCTCTAAAACTCCTGTGTATCATCTTTGGAAAGGTTTATGTTCTCATATCCAATTGATAGCTGCTGAAGGTGTATGTATAAATATCAGCTGCATAATTTCTGTGTCAGCAGTATCAGCCTAGTCTCCATGTAGGTAACAAAGAAAAACAATTATATACCGTGAATATTAATTGGGCCTTGTCTGCTTCTGTACAGTCTTCCATAATATATGTCATTTTAAATAAAACTTGAAGAACTGATTGCCAAAGAGGTCATAACACATACAATCCCTCATTCAAGCCATGCTTTCAGATTAGAGTTTTCATTAAAGCAAATGTGGGAAATCTGAAGTGCAAAGTAACAAGGACATCTCAGGGACATTCTTTGAGTGCTGTAGATGGCCTCCAATTAATAAATAAATAGTTTCATAAAGTCAATACAGAATTAGACACTTTATTAATATTTCCGTTACTTGCTCCTAATTTGGCTTTATCTGATCTGGTCCCTTCCTTTCAATTTTGCTACAGTAGAGAATTTAGAAAGACATGAATTATGTTAGCCCTTTATTTATAATGAAAGTTACTGAATTCAGTAACATACCATACTGGCAATGTGCCCAAGCTGACAAGTGGCATACATTCACTGTCTCTACTGATTAGTATTGTTGGATGCCACTATTTTAGAGTGTTAGTTTACTGTTAAGATTGACAACTATGTAAAGAAAAGAAAGTTGAACCACTAGGAACACCAGAAATGTACAGGTGATGACATTCGCTAGTGTGTCAAAGGGGATTTGATATTAATATCTACACAGAAATTATCAGAGCAATTATATCCCAAAATATGAGAGGGCAGGGTATCTACTATCTTCTAGTTTTAATGGCTAAGTACAGTGAAATGGGGACATAAAGAGACACCAGCTACAGAATGAACTGTCCAGCTACCCAGCTCATCTGGACTGGAGAAACAAATAAAATAATAGACAGAATTTGGTCCTTGTTAAAAAAACTTAATATACAGAGTTTTCTGGGACTGTTCCAGAATGAGGTCCAGTGATCTGATAATTTAGTCACGTGAAAAAGTGTCCAAGAGATTTCATGAGGCATATGCTTCATGTTACACTTGTTTTTCATAAAGGTATCTTCAATTTCTAAAGGACAAAATTCTCAGGCCTCACTGGTCAGCCTTCAAGACAAAGATCAAAACCCCAACTGCTTCCGAGCATAGTTAAGTGTTTGGATTTTGTCCCATATTCGTGAACAACTAACCAAGGGGAAAAAACTCTTGCATAAAATAGAAAGAAAGCAGAATGAGCCACCTCTACCTTTTTTAAAGGGATACTAGTATATCAACTTCTTTTTACTATCCAGGGTTAAAGCAAATTAAAGCATGTAAGAAAGGATCAGAAACTTCTTGGGGCTGGCACAATCTCATCTGTACAGTGGTTAGCACAGTGAGACCCAGATTTGGCTGGGGTTTCGAGGTTGTGGTACAATACAAACATAATTAGCAGTAAGACATAGTTAGCTGTGTTCTTGTGAATTCAAGCAGAATGCAGGGAAGCCAGGTAATTTATTGACTAAGGGCCTTGTCACACATGGCACTTAGCACAAGTTTTATCTGAGATGATAGTAACTAACATGCCATATTAAAGTTCGACTGTGTTCTGAGCAGTCGCAGGTAATGCTTACTACAATCTCAGCCTGCTCTGAGCAGGGGGAGAGGTGACTGTCTACAAACAGTTTTGAACCAACTCCAGTGACATGCCAGGGTTGGGAGTGACAATCAGCTGATTATTGGCTCCAGCCCTGGCACTGCATTGGAGTCTTGAACTTCTATTCTCTCTGTGGAGCAATCCGGTGATAACTAAACACACATTACTTAATACGATCTCCAGATACTCCTCTCACAAAAAAATTAAAACTTTGCTATGAGGTGATTGATTTTAGCATATGTTTCATTGCTTGAATGTGTGGATGCTCATATTTTAAGTGTACTCAGCATGTCCTTAACACATGCAACATGGCCCTAATTCAGAGAGGCATAAGCTTTTATAAGCAACAGCTTGCTTTGTCAGCTGCTATTTATAGCAGTAAGTCCCCTAACATTTGACAAAGTTGCTGCTTATGAAAACTGGTGCCTCTCAGAATTAGTTTGTCTATAAGATGCCACTCAGTCCTGCCTTCTGTCATAATTAGCAATAGTTTAACTCTTAGGAGTACGTTATCAGTGCCAGGAGCTAGTAGGATAAAATCTATAAAAGTTACTAGTCCTAATACTTAAATATATAATTTGCACCAGTGGATGTTAGAAAAACAACTCCCACTACCTTGCAGTGTTATAGCTATGTATTTTGTCACCTTCAAATATCAGTTGCACATATAGAATACTGGAACAGTAACTAGTATCTAGGAATGTGGATAGACAAAACACATATACTACTTCAAAAGAGAGGGTACTTACAGCAGTGAAACTGAATTCAGCTTAATCCATCTAATATAAAAACTGCTGAACAAACCAGACCTATGGCATACACAGGAGTGTAAGTACACTGTTGTAATGGGATAGGAAGAAAGGTGTTACCATTCAAAAGCGTACACAGATAAAAGACTTTGCAAAGTTGATAGAAATGACCATGGGGTGTGTCTCCACATTCATTAATGTGCTTTTGCTAATTTGCATTAAATTTCATATCTCCAGGTTCCTATAGACATGCAGTGAGGCTGCTCCAAGGTGCTATAAATCCAGTGTATCCAAGCAAACTTGATTAATCAAGTCTGCTGGGGCATGGAAATTAATGCACTCTAGCACTCTCCAGCATCATGTGTATCAGTGTCCCCACACTGAAAAGTGGCAGTGAGGTGCTTTAAACTAAAGCTCATTCTAGTTGAGAGCACCCCACCACCATTTTTCAGGGTGGGGACATTAATACACGTGATGCTCAGGCACTTTTAATTAGTGCAGTTCACTAATTAAAGCATGCCCCCAAACTCCCAGAGCACATATATAAATTTGAGAACCTTTGCCTATGTAATACAGGCATGATTCCACAATTATTAACTGATACAAGCATGTATCAGACCCAGAAACAACAATGGCAAAACAAGAAATATTTTCTTCAAAAGCAATTACCATATTGAAGCTCTCTATAGTTATTTTATGAGAAGAACTAAGTTGACAAGGAGAGTTATGATGTTTGGTTTATTAATTTACTCAGTTTGTTCAACCTCATGTGCCAGGAATTTCAGAGCATCACCAGAACCAGTGGTTCTGCAGCCAATGGTTTCTAGATTTTTAAAGGTAATTTGTCTCTTGGATTTTCTTCTTTCTTTAATTTCTTTTGTTTTGGCTGAAAGAGTTGAAATCCACCTTTGAACAATATCACATTTCATGCCTGCTTGCTACGTCAGAACCAATGACTGCATTTCTTCTGAACAGTGTAAAAGTCAGATAGGTTGTTTGCTTTTTGATGTTGAATGGTTATTCCATTCCATATGACTTTGGTGCCATAAACTGTTTGTACCCATGATCAGATCACACATAATAAAATGAGCAATGTACTCCCCTGCATATAAATGGATGTGAAAAAATGAGAGTTCAGAGAGCTTTTTAAAATTTGAGTGTACAAATTGTAACCATTAAAAAACTATTACTAAATTTAGGTTTAAAAACAGTTTTGTAGTAATTTTATTTTTACTAGGTAGGACTAGGCTGCTTTATTCTTCCAAGAAAACCTTTACATCTCACCACATCATCCTGTAACTTTACATATATGTAAACATATTCATAGATTCATAGATTGTAAGGTTCTGGAAAGGACCTTGCAAGATCATCAGGTCCAGCACCCCTGCACTAGGCAGGAAAAACAACTTGAGAATATAATGGGATACCAGGTCAAAAGCCTTTTGGAAGTCTAGGTATACAATGTTGACCTCCTTTCTCTTATCCAGATGGTGAGTTACCTGGTCATAGAAGGAGATGAGATTGGCATGACAAGACCTGCCTGCAATGAAGCCATGCTGGCTATCATTCAGAATCCTACCTTCTGTAAGCTTATCGCACATAGACTCCTTGATTAATTTTTCCAGCATTTTCCCTGAGATAGAAGTTAGGCTAATTGGCCTATAGTTCCCAGGTCCTCTCTCCTCTCCTTCTTGAAGATGGGCACAACTCTTCCAGTCTTCAGGGACCACCCCAGAGTGCCACGGGTTTTGGTAGAGTTTCAGCAAAGGTCCTGCAATGACTTCAGCCAGCTCCTTCAGCACTCTCAGATGAAATTCATCAGGTCCTGCTGACTTATAAATGTCTAACTTTCCTAACTGATCACACACCAGCTCAATGTCAACAGGAGAAAAGTGGTCATTCCCATTCTGAACTTTATCTAATATGATTTTCTCCTCAGTCCAGTGAAATACCAAAGCAAAGTACTCATTCAGAAGTTCAGTTTTCTTCAAGTTGGTAACCAGCTGTCCCGAATTGTTAAGCAAAGGCTACATTCTTCCATTTGTTTTCCTCCTGTTCCCTACATATCTAAAGAAGGACTTCTTATTGTCCTTGATTTTCGTAGCTAGTTTAAATTCAGTCTTCACCTTAGCCTTTCTAATCTACTCACTACGAGTGCAGGCCATTGTTGTATAATCATCCTCGGGGTCTCTTCCAAGCTTCCATTGTTTGTATGCCTCTTTCTTCTTTTTCAAGAGAACCTTGAATCCTATTAAGCCAAGTGGGTTTACCATCCCTTCTGCTACCTTTCCTCCACATGGGAATGGACTTCTTTTGGGTTTTGAGGACCGTGTCCTTGAGGAACCACCATTCTTCATGCACTCCTTTCACCTTCAGTCCCTAGTCCTGCAGCACTTCCCCTACTATTGCCCTGATCCTGTTGAAATTTGCTTTTTTGAAGACCAAAACTCTGACCCTGTTACCTGACTTTGCCTCCTTTGTGACAGATAGTGAATGTGATGGTTTCATAGTCACTATCACCCAGGCTACTGTCTATATTCAAGTTACTTACCAGTTTGTCTCCTTTAGCCAAGACCAAGTCTAGGAAAGCATTACCTCTGGTTAGCCCATGCACTTCCTGAGTCAGGTAGAGCTCTTCAGTATAGGTCAGGAAGCAACATGACCGATCCAGCTTAGCCGAGTGTTCCTCACAAGAGATGTCTGGGTAACTGGAGTCACCCATGACGACCATGTTCCGTGTGCAAGTGGCCTCTGCCATTTCTTGGGAGAACTCCAGATGGAGCTCCTGCCCCTGCTTTGGTGGTCTGTAGTATATACCTACAGTTAGGTCTCTCACCGTGTCCCCCCCTCCCCTTCCCTCCCCCATAATTTGACCCAGAGGGTTTTGAACCACTCTTCTTTGGAGCTGATGTTGGCCTCCAAGGAGGTGTACTGCTACCTCACATAGAAAGCTACACCTCCACCTTTCTTCCCTACTTGGTCCTTTGTACAGGGTATAGCTCTCTATGGCTATGTTCCAATCATGTGAGGAGCCCCACCAGGTCTCCATAATCCCTACTAGATCATAATGCCCACTGGACAGTAAGAGGGCTAACTCCTCCTGCTTGTTCCCCATGCTCCCGGCATTAGCGTACAGGTACCTGAGTCCTTCAGTTGAGACCCTCAATTTCTCGTTATGCTGAGGGAGAACCATTCCCTCAGCTCTTGCAAGACTGGCTCTCCTGGTATCCCCAACTTTTTTGTGTGCCAGTCCCCTGTCAGTGTTTCCCCGTCCCTCACTGATCTTAGTTTAAAGCCCTATCTAGAAGATCAGCCATCCTGGCAGAGAAAAGTGATTTAGTGAGGGGAAAACAAACCAGGGCAGTTACTTGTACAAATATAGAAATGAAAGAAAAATTGCTCAAAGTGCACCATGGTCTGTTTGCTTAATAGTCTCCTAAATAAGAGTGATGAAGAACAACATGTGGTGCTCTCACATATACAAAAGTACATGTATGTGGTAAAAATTCTGACATTATGTTCCCTAAATCAAAGTACTGATCCTATTGTAATAGGCCAAATGGGCTAAAATCAGCTCTATCAAAGAGTAGGTAACCTCCATGGACTCTGTGGACCACACTAACTTATACAAAAACTGACCTTACTCATTATGGCTAAATATAGTTGCAGTGATGTTGTAGCCATTCTGGTCTACCCACCTTCCCAGCAGGAATATGTTAAAAATGGAACTGTCTATATCAAACTGGCCAGCATAGCTGAGAAGACATTGAGAAAAGTAGTTTTTGCCTGGTAAAGAGTTAGTATGCTTCACTGCACCTTGGAAAAAAGGAGATAAACTATGACTCTGAGTGAGTCTCAGTTCTTTACACTGTCCATGAAGAATGTAAAATAAAACAATGAACTATGGATAGATGGCATTGCTATAAACCAGTCCCAGAGAAGTTAAGTACTTTTCAAGTGTATTTTCCTTTAAGTAGAGACTGTCTGTAGTCTTCAAAGTACTTTGTAACATTGGTTAAAAACTATTATCCCCATTTTATGGGGTTGAATTTGGCACAAAAAGTTGAAGGTACATGTCCCTGTTCACATAGGAAACCAGATGGAGACCCAGGAAAAGAAGCTAGAACTAACAAAATTCTGGCCCCACCAAAGTCTTACAATAAAACTTTCATTGAGGACTAGGAATCAGAACTCGGGGCAGAAGTGATATCTTTTATTAGACCAACTAGATAGTTGCAAAATGCAAGCTTTCAGGCATACTTATCCTTTTTCAGGCACAGGAGAAAGCAAAGATTGCATAATTTCTGCTAGATGGAAATGAAAATTCATATTTGACAAGAGAGCTGAGGGTGTTGTAAAGTCTTCAGGTTGGAATAGTTCATTTTGTACAAATTTGACTCAGATAAAAGTTGGAATAGTCTTTTTACCTCAAAGATGTCTGGTGGCAAACAGGATGTAGAATTATGTTTCCTTCTGATTATGATATTTCATATTTCACAGAAGAGTGGGAAGATGGAATGCCCTCCTGGGCAGGAATTTCTTTTGTGTCGAGGTGCCTCTGAGCTCCGTGAAAATGCAGTTATCTTGAATGTCAGGCAGAAGCAGAGTATCAGCTTTCAGGTTTCCACATGGTAAATTTTGCTTTCTTCTTGTAAAATTATGAAGTTTTCATTTAAAAAAACAGCTAAAATTTGATATCTTCCATGTTTCAGGTATACAGGTCGTAGCTATATTGGTCTACAGGCAAAAAAACCTATAAAGCCAGGATTTCATCTTGTTTCAGTCCACTAGACCATGCTGTCTCCTTGCTGGAAAAAAATATAAAAAATCCAATCAGCAGGAAAAATAATGATCTCCTGCGTGTTTCTAAGGAATGTATGAAAATTATGACATCATAATTATTAAACTAGCCTTTTCTGAACAGGAGAGAAAGTCCATCTCAAAGCTTCCAGCATCTAAAGAGTGTAATGTTTAAATGCATTGAAGGACATTGTAAAATGTATAGACTATTTGAGTTATCACTTGTGAACATGCCCAAGTATCAACAATAATTAGTTAGTTTAAAAAAGATAGTATACAGTGTTTTTCACCACTAATAAATCAACTTGTATCAAAACATAAACATGCAAGAGAATGTTTATACATTGAAACTGTGACTTAAATCTTTAAACAAATCTCAGACCACCAGAGTTTCCCTGTTGTGACTAGCATGCCCCTCGATATGTCTATACTAGTGATTCTCAAGCTTTTAGCTCAAGACAGCCCTCAGAAAATACCAATTCTTAGAGTTTACTCATTTTTTTACTACAGAAACATAATAGAGCAATCCTGTTGCAAAGGACTCAGAACAGGTCAGAACATTTTTGACATTGTGGATTTCTATTTGAAAACTGAGTTTATCATGTGTATAGTGTATATGTGTTTGTAGCCCACATCACCCGTAAGAGGATTTCAAGACAAACTGGTTGAGAATCACAGGTCTATACAGATGGGAACCTATATGAGTTCTTCCCAAAGTAATAGTGAGAAGGTCCTTTATTACAGGAGTATATAACGCCGACCAATATGACATGCTATTCAGCAAGAAGGCATTTTGTGTGTGTGTGTGTGTGTGTGTGCATGCGCGCGCGCGCATGCATGTACATTTGGACCTAATGGAGCAATATTTTTCAAAAACGTATTTTCTGAACTTGCTGGCTAAGTCCTGCTAAGCATTTATTTGATATTCTATGACAAATACTTGCCTACAGTACAAGTCTTAGCAATACTATTCATTCTAGCAGAAAAATTAGTAAAAAAACACAACCAAGGTAATAGAGATTTTCCTTTAAGCTATTTCTTGGGAATAAAAAGATGGATAAAATTATAGAGAACCTTGTGGTATTCAGCCAGGATATGCCAATAATAGCATAGCCAGCATAACAATTGTTTCTTTGGAAAGAGTTTCCATACAAAAGCCTAAAACTATTGTTGTGCATCAAGTAAAAGAGAGAGGGCCTTGAAATAATTGTAGTAGATAACAGTGTTATGTTTATGCATTTGAAACTTTTTTCCTTTCAACTCTCTAGTTGCCTAATACTTGGGCAAAAATTCAGTGGGGCAACCAGAGTTCACACTGGTGCTAGAATCTTAAAATTCACGTGCATAAGGCCCTGTTTGAGGAAAACATCCCTATGCAAAAAAGTTCTTAGGCCTGTGGTTAACATACTGCTATCATGATAATATTTCTTGAAAATGACCATTTTAGCCACACGGATATTACACCAGTTATCCAACAACTTTAGTACTTCCTCTGGGTTTGTTCAATGCCTGCTTAAATCAACTGGATTTACATTCCCAGTGCATTGAATTCAGCAGGCTTTGGAGAAGCTCTCTCTGGGCACATCTACATGAGATGCTGACTGTCCAGTAGCCAGATACTACTGTGCAGTAGTGTCATATGGCAAAAACCATGCCAAGATGCTACTTCACAGTAGTATTAGGCTACTGGCCAGTAGTGTCACTTAAAAAGGCATTCCCCAGCGCTACTGTGCAGTAACTCTGGTTATACTCTGAGTAACCTTTTAGCACTTGCTTATACAACTACTAAATAAATGTGAAGTAACCACTGCGCAGTAGCATTTCATGTAGACACACACTCTGTGTAGTTCTGAGTGCAGTTTAATGCATTGAATTTTATCAAATAAACACTCTATGGCCCTGGGTGCTTCCTGTGAGATCACTGCTTCTTTGGTTTTGGAGCAGGAGAATCATATAAATCCATCCACAGAAAGGAGCAGGAGACCTGCATGTATACACTGAGTTTAGCAGGAGAAGTTAGAGATCTAGACATACCAGTAATTTGTCTTAATCTCTCCTGTACACTTCAAAATTTTCAAATAATATTTTCTTATATCAATCAGTGAAACTCACAAATGAGCTTTCCGTTGCTGTTCCATTAAGCTGGCTGTGTCAATTTGTCTCCTAGTTCCCTGTTTCTAGTGTTAACCAGTATAAATTATATTTTTTTTTACATCAATACCTAGATAAAAAGAATTGTGCTAAAAAATGTCATATAGTCCACTGACTGAACCACCACAAAGTAGCTATCAGTGGTAGGCTGCTGTGAATAGCTTCATATCACATAGTCAGTCCGGGGAGCCATCCAGTCCTCCTACAGCTATGTCAGTTAATGCCAATACAAGTAGCTTGCTTGAACTGCTCTCTTTTCAATATAGACAGACATAAACACACACACAGTGAACATTTAAATGGCTGTGGAAATCCCAGTCTTAACTCGCTAAATCAAAAAGACATTTAGAGTTTTAAAATTTATGTTCTGTCATAATTAAAGTTTCAAGACCTGCATAGTAAAACAGACAGTATACCTACATTTTCCTAAATACTAAGTCCCAGCTTTTAGTCATATACTTAAGAGACTCTGTTAAAAGTCCAAGTCATATTTACTGCATCACAATCATTATGGATGGTGACTAAGTATTTTTGTTGAACTGGATAGCGTAGTATGCATATGTAACTGCATATATACCTATGAATAGATTACTGTTACAGCATACCTTTTGGCTTCTCTTGTGACTTATGATTTGTGTGTCCAAGAATCTATATTTTGAAGATAATGTCACATATGTAGAACTAGATAGAAATGAATATGAGGAAAGATAAATAACACTATACAAATAAAATTGATACCTGGGGAAGTAGAAATGCATTCTAGTGAATACAGTGAGTTCATACATTCATTTATATCCTTTATAGTCCCCTGAAATCTATTTTTTTGTCACATCTTAAGACCCCCCTGAAATCTGTAAAAAGATTCTTATTGCCACAGTAGGAACTGGATTGAACTCACAACACACCTCTGCTTCAGTTCTTGCTTTCTTGAGCATTGATCTATTTTGTGCATATGTGAAAATATATCTATATGACTTTAGACCCAGTAGGGAGGAGGGTGAGAAGTAATACGTTCTACCAACATGTGATATTTTAAATGAGACATGATAAATAAGCATGAACAAAGAAAAACATGTTACAATACTTTAAATTTCTAGATAACAATAAAAGAGAACATTTTGATAAAAACACTTTATTCTAATAGGACTGGGAAACACTGCATTAACATGGAGACTGGCTTGTTATGGTATTAAATCTTGTCTTGACCCATTGTCAAAGCCGAGGTTCTCTGGCCCATAATGCTTGGTGGATCCAATGAATTCCACCCCAGATGCCCTATCTGTATGACCCACACCTTCTAACAGTCTTCCTAATTAACACAGAATCTGCCACTGCTAGCCCCATCACCCACCTGAACAAAAGGAAAATTGTATCAGCAGATTCACCCCATCAGAGAATCAACACCAATGTCAAGCTGTTTCATCATACAGTAAATGAAGGTCAACATTTTAGTTTTCTAGGGTCCTGAGTCAAAATTTGTGAGGCAGTAAGTAAAATAAGATGTAAGGTCTTATGTTGACTTGCACGCAGGTCTGCGAAACTATGGCTAGTGGGTTGTTTCTCCTTTTGCCCCTTCTGCAGCCTCAAAAAATTCAATGAAATCCATTTCTGAAGCCAGTACTGTGCTTCATTTACAAACACATTTTAAATATGCTTTTAAAAATTTAAAATATTATTGGAAATTCTACTTTGGATGGATGGAGAAATCAAGTTTAACAACATTTAGAGGAGACAAATATATTACAAAATTTTTCTTAATCCTACTATTTGCTTATGGAAATCAGGAAACTGCAGAGTAAAATGTGTGATTTCATGTACAGGTTTTGCATCCACAAAGTAGGAGCCCTTTGAAAACTTGGCTTTAGGTGGTCTCAGAGAATTGGCAGGAATAAGAATTAAAATTATTCAAAGCATGTAAAAGTTAGTAAAAATAAGTCTTAATAGAGGTAATATGTTGGCAGATTTTCTCGAACATGAAGGTTCTCCTTAAACTTTAAAATGAGCCCTTCTGTAGACTATCAATAAACTCTCTGTTTTCCAAAAGCACTTTTAATTTTATCTCCTATAAACATGGCCTTTTTGTGTGATATGGTTTTCAAAATATACTTTTGATATTCCCTTCTACAGCCAGGTTTAAGCTATGTGGTTACCTCTCAATTATCATATTATTCTGTCTCTTAATCTCTCTGTTGTTTCATAAATTTCATGCTCTACATACTGGAGCTTATGTTGCTTTAAAATGATTTACACAGATTACACAATCATTCACTTATGTATAAAAATTATATAAAATGTACCAAAATATGAATTGGGAAAACATTAGGGTTAACTTTATGCTATACATTTTCCAGCCATCTATAATATTTTCCTAGTTCAATATTTAGTATGTTTATGTACTTTTGGACACACGACTTTCAAACAGGCTCTGATATTTGGTTCACTAGAATAGTAATGCTAGTTGATTTGCTTTCTGTCCTTCATATATCTTTATAAATATGAATCTACCTTCCATCTGAGGAAAGTACTGTTTTCTCACCAAGAGAGGGAGAAAATGTAATGCCACTTCTTAAATAAACTTACTGTCTCTTCTCCTGAAGTGAGTGCCTAAGCATAGGAAATAACCAAGAAAATGCTGATAGGCCCCATGAGACTTCAATAGTCACATAAAGTGCTTCTATTATTGTTTCCATTTTATTTCTTTTCACTTTTTTTGTTAATTCTTTCCTACACCTCAGATTTCACTTTTACCAGTGCTAACATATCACAATTACCTTGATATCAGTGCCACAGAATATTTCAGGTTAGCAACACAACAGAAATACTGCCTTACAGCTACAAATGCCTCAGAATGGTTCTTCTCCTGAAAAAAGAAAGGGAAGGCAGACCTGTATCCTAGATTGTGAAGTAGCAATTGGTGGGTTTTTGGTTGTAGCCATGTTGGTCTAAGGACACAGGCAGGCAAGGTTCTTTGAGTAGATGCGATATCTTTTATTAGACCAACTGAATAGTTGGAAAAAATTCTTAGCGAGCTTTTGAGCACAATCACCCTTCTTCAAGCATAGAACTAGCAATTGGTGAGCATCTTGGGACTTCATTAGCTCAGAGTCAAAATTTATCCAACCTGTATCTGAACTAACAGAAACGTCTTCAATCTGTCAAAATAGGCTGAAAAATTCACGAGACCAAAAAACCTCCTGGTACTTCTTGGATGAGTCAGAAATACTAAAAGCAGAACATTGCTCTTGCTACTTCAGCACTTCCAGAACTATCATGATCTTTGTTGTTAATAGTATAGAAAGTACTAAGTTGTACATTCAGCTTAAGTACAGACAGTTAAACAACCTGAGGCTGAACTGATTTAATCTTTGCAGGTTAAAATGCAATCTATGCATCTAAGATGCTTAGATTGAACCAAAAAACAATTGAATAGACATTCACGTTTGATTCCGGAAACGCAGCCACATGCCTGCAGTGCCCACACTAGAAGCTTGCCTGCACACTTCCCAGCTCCACTGGAGCAGACAGCTTGGGCCAAGGCTAGCCAGCCCACCCTGTGATGGCGGGGCTTGTAGGGGAGGTACAAAGCATCCTGGGATGCTGGGGGACTGTGCGTTAACTTGAATCTGGAGGGGACAGAAGTTCAATAAACTGATTTAACTTAAATCTGTTATGTCTTGATACTATATCCATCCAGGTTTATCTTAAATTGCTTTCAAAATGGCTGAAACCAGTTTATGTGCACCAGACTTCTGGGCAAGGGGAAGATATTACACATAAACTGGTTTGAGTGATCAGAAACTGGTTTAAACCTGTAACAGAACAGATGTTCAGGGCACATAAACCAGTCTGAATATGGCTGAAAGCACTCTGAGGTAAACCTGGTTGAATGTAATATCAGACATAACTGATTTGGGTCAAACTGGTTTATACAGTGTTTGTCCCAGACCCCTTGCTGGTTTAAGTTAAATCAGAGTCCCCCAGCAAACCGGTATGGTCTCTGGGTGGGGCAGGGTTCTCTGCTACACAGCAGGGATGGCCCCTCTCCCTGGCTCCCTGGCCAGAGCTCCAGGAGTCTTGCAGGCACAGCAGGGTCTGCTGGCTTCCCTGTGCCACCCTCTTCCACCTTCTCACCACTCACTGCTTAAGCAGAGATCCCTTCCTTCTCTCTCCTATGGCATGTGGTATGCTAGTTAGTGCTATGTAAGGCTCCAGCAAAGACGGCAGAGGGGTCTGCCTGGCTTCCTCCTGCCCTACCCCCACTCCCTTACTGCTCAAGCAGGAAATCTCTCCCCCACACGCTCCTTCCCTCCCTCCCTCCCTCCCATCTCCCACAGCAGGGACCCCAGCCCCAGGCACCTTAGTCATGTGGTATGCTACCTAATGCCAAGAGGTGTCTGCATGCATGTCTCTCTCCAGTTTCACTGGGGAAGGCAGACAGAACAGTGACTCCTTGGGGCTGTTTGGAGCTAATCAACAGGTCAGCTGGTAAGCTGTTTAAGACGTTTGAAGTAATGGAGAAAGGCTATTCTTTTGCTAATCTGGTGATAAAGACTGTTATCTGTCCCCCAGCTGGCTTGCTCACCTGTCAGTTTGCTGCAGACCTTATAAACAAACAGGGAGAGGGAGATTAAAAAACTCCATATCATCAAAAGATTCATGCACTGCACACACCTGCCCTCCCTTGCCTCAGAGTGCTAGCAGGGGGCTGAGGGCTGGCAACACTCCTGCCCCTTGAGCAGCCATCAGGGAAAAGCCTGGGACAGTGCAGGTAGACCTCCTGAATGAGAGAGTCCTGCTGGGAGTTGGCCACACCCCCTCAGCTCAGCACTGGAAGAGGAAGGGAGGGCTGCTTTAGCCCACCCCTAGCTTCTAGCTTGAGCTACTGCAGGTATGTGCCTGAATTTCCTCAGTCCAGAGAGAATGTCTGTCCAGTTTCAAACCAGTTCAGCCTAGCCAGGTTAGGCTAACCTGAAAATATTGAACCAATTCAGGCTCAGGCTTTTTGAATGTCTGTCCCTAGCCCTGTTATGTTACAGGTTTGAACTGGTTTTTGGTCGCTTATACTGGTTTATATGTAACTGCTGTCCCTAGCTTCAATTAGGATGACAAACATATAATATACTTGATACAATACTTCCAAACTTTTACATGTTAAGTTACTGTCTAGTGCTATATTCCCACTCCACTGATGAGTGGACAAACTTTTCACTTTGTAAAACACCAGATGCAATTGGCTAAGTACAGATGTTCAAAAATCCCAAGATAGACATGCTCTAAGTATTGTGCTTTACTCAAAGTACTCTAGATTAGGTCAGGACTGCACAGAACAGACCTATGCTGTTCTGTGGGGGAGGGAGCAGCGACAGGGCTGGGAGCTTTCCTGCACTGGCCAAGGCCAGGAGTTTGGGGGCACTTTCTCACACCTTCCTGAAAGCCCCACAGGCTCCCCAAGCTTCCAGAGACTCCTGACCACAGCCCAACAGGAAAGCCATCCCTGACTGGTTGCCTGGCACAGGGGAGTAGCCCTCCCCCCCTCCTGCCACCGCCACTTACTGATCTATGCTTTATCAGAAATAGGCAGTCTGGGTTGAAACTGACTGGGGACTGGGCCTCAGGTGGGGAGCCCATCCCTTGAATGCCAGTGGGGGCAGACTGGGCACCAGCATCTCCCCAAAGCTGTGATGGGGGATGGAGGCACCTGTCCCACCTGGATCTGCTGTGGATCAGGGCGGGGAGGGGTACAAGGCAGGGTCGCTCATGGCCAGGCTGTGAACTCACATGTGAACACATACAAACACATGCACATGCACACACACCCAAGCTTCACTCCCTTCAGAGAGCCAGTGGCAGCAGAAGCAGTGGCAGCAGCTCTGTCCCCTACTCGCTGGCCATGTTGTGGTATGTGCTGGTACCAGGGCTGCTGCAGTGGTGCTGACGCACACTAAAGCCTGGCCAGAAGGGCTGGGGAGAGAAGTGATCTCTGTCCCTGCAGCATCTCTGACACTGAGTCATGCTGCGGCAGCAAACATGGCCAGGGTTTGGCATGCCCCAGTGCCGGGCCTGCTGCAGTGACAGAGACCCCTTTTTCCTCAGTCCCCCTGGCCATACTGTGGTATGTCTAGTTCTAAGGCTGCTGCAGTGGCATTAGGGCATCTCACAGCTTGAGGGGCAGGGTAGGGGTCTCTGTCACTGCAGCAGGCCCAGCACAACTGGCCAGAGGGAGGACACAGGGCTGGGATCAGAGGCTGTCACTGACTCAACCTGTGTATGAGGCTAGAACACACCCATGCACAAAGCCACCTGGTATGATGGCGGAATCCAGCCTACCTTAACGCGTGACGTGGTTCAAGAAAGTACAGTAACCTAAAGGGCTTAAGTCTAATACTACATCCATCAAGGCTTAACTTAAGAGTGCAATCTGCCAGTTTTCAAGCGCTCTGTGAATCATGGACCTGTTTGGTTACAGCTTTAGAGCACTTTCTGCAAGCTTACTGCATTAAGTGTAACTACTGTACAGACTTATTATCTATATATGACCAACACATCCTTTATTCCCTCAGACTCTTACCTGTCCTTTACCACCACCAGTAGATCATCACCCTATTCTCCCTGTTCCATCATACACCTCCACAATTCTAGAAAATTACATTCATACACATTGGTGAAGCCAGTCTTTGAAAAAAGAGCAGTGGAATATATATTTATATGTAAATATATATACACATACTATTATATATAAATGGGTACTGTGCAAAATGAACAGCATTAACTAAGTTTTCATAGATTTCAAAGACATTCAGGCTTGAAGGGACCCCAGAGGATCATTGAGTCCAGCCCCTGCCCCAGGGGCAGGAAGTCAACAGGGATCATAGGATCCCAGCAAGATAAAAATCCAAATGTGTCTTGAAGGCATTCAAAGTGGGTGTTGAACCGCCTCCGGCGGCAGTCTGTTAACCTTAGGGGCTCAGACAGTAAAGAAGTTCTTTGAATTGGTCATGATGGAGTTTGTGACCGTTCAATTTTGTCATCCCTTGGGGCACTCTGGTGAACAGACATTCCTCCAGATCCTGGTTAACACCCCTAATAAACTTATATGTGGCCATCAGATCACCCCAAGCCTGTGCTTTTCCAAGCTGAAGAGTCCCATGGCTCTCAGCATCTCATTGTAAGGTCTGTTTTCCTGACCTCTGATCATGTGCGTGGCTCTTCTCTGGACTTTCTCAAGCTTTTCCACATCCTTTTTGAATTGTGGAGCCCAAAACTGGATGCAGTACTCCTGCTGCAGCCTCGCCAAAGCCAAGAACAATGAGAGAATGACATCCAGAATTTGCTTGAGAAATATCTATAGATGCAAGCAAGCATTTTGGTCACTTTACTAGCTGCAGCATCACATTGAAGGCTCATGTTCATCTTGTGGTCATTCATGACCCCCAAGTCCCTTTTGTCTGTAGTGCTAACCAGCTTAGCACTGCAGAGCCTATAAGGATGCTGCAGGTTTTTCCTCCCAAGGTGGAGAACCTTGCATTTTTCACTGTTAAACACTATCAGGTTCTCATCCACCCACTTCAAGAGCCTGTCAATATCTGCCTGGATCACCCTCCTGTCCTCAGGTGTGGATGCTTTACCCCAGAGTTTGGTGTCATCAGCGAACTTGGCCAGCCCGCTGCTGAGCCTTAAGGGACCCCACTGGTCCCCGTGCACTATGACAATTGGCTTCCATCAATGACCACACTCTGGGTCCTACTGCGGAGCCAATTCCTCAGCCAGTGGATTGTGGTGAGGTCAAGGCCACAGTTAGCCAGTTTTGCCAAGAGGTGATCATGCATTATCAGATTGAAGGCTTTTTTAAAGTCAAGATATATGACATCAATCTAATCCCCCTTGTCCAGGTGATAGGTCACCTGGTCCTAAAAGGAAATGAGATTGGTCAAGCAAGACCTACCTGCAACAAACCCGTGCTGGGTATCCCTCAGGATATTGCTGTCAGCAAGTCTGTTAAAGATGGCCTGTTTAATAATCTTTTCCAAGACCTTGCCCAGGATAGAGGTCAGGCAGATGGGCCTGTAGTTTGCCAGATCTACTTTCCTCCAAAGGTTTGATCTTTGAGCACTGTTGAACTTTACACTGACTTTTTTTTAATCAAACCACTTTGCTCAGAATTAATGCTATGTCTAATAAACACTGGGCGTGTCTACGTGAGATGCTAGTAGGCAGTCATTACTGCACATTTATTTAGTAGTTATTTTAACAAGTTCTAAACAGATGTGCAGTAACAGGAGTTATTGCACAGTAGCACCAGCAAACAGCTTTTAGGTGATGCTACTGCGCAGTAACTTAATACTGCACAGTAGCATATTAAAACTGTCTGTGCTATGACACATAATTGCTTAGTATTTTCCAGCTCCTGCATAGTCAGCATCTCATATAGATACACCCACTGTGTATATATTTTCCTGCATCCACTTTTTTCACTGCAGAATGGATGTATGCATTCTTTTGCAGTGATCATGACCAAAACCTTAGATTATATAGTCTTACTCTTTGTGCACCATTGTAAACTCGGTGGAACCTGGTGAATGATTAAATTCATGCTTTCCTTTTACTAAGCTGCTTTTTGGTTTAGCACCTACACAGAAAAAGCCTGCACTGTAAATCTCTGTCTGTACCCAAGGTAATTAATAGTTTTCTTTCTCAAAGTTCAATTCATAAACAAATATAATTTGTTATATTTGCATTTTTATATTTTAACAGTTTGCACTTGTAGCAGTGACCTTTGGCTTTGGCATTTCCTAGCACTTAATAACCTGGTACACATAGGGATAGTGACTTTTTCTTGAGATTTTACCCAAGCCAGGCATTAGCCCACTGGTAATAACTGCATAATTACATTCATTGATTCCACCTGTGCAACGTACCCATGGTACAATTTAAAGCATTCTAGGAGTGTACTGTTGAAAATGTAAGTGATGGCCTGTTTTTTATATTGGGTGTTGTATGCTATTTGCACATCTAGAGTTAAGATTATGCCAACTTTTCTTCCATTATATAACCATTTATTTTTTCAATGGTTTATAACTGTGCAATAAAAATTCACTCACTTTGAATTTTGGCAGACAAAGATTTGAGTTAGAATAAGTCAAGCTGGAATTTTAAGAGTGTAAAATAAATAGAAGTTGAATTTTCTTCCATTCATTTTTGTACTTGGTATAAATTAAAAGCCAGTTTTTACTGAACTAAATTAGCATTATACCAAACAAACTGAAGTTTCTTCATTGAAGGAGGCTCCTTCAATGTGAGATATGAGTGAAAGCCTGACTTGTTAAAGTACATTACTTATTGTCAGAATGTGAACTGAGAAAAGGGAAGGGAAACCTGGATAAGAAAAATAATTCCACGAATAAGTTAACTTGAAATTAGGAATGTCATATTTTCCTTAGATTTATCTCATAATCCCTATAGTGAAAGTTTTGCCTAAACATTTTAAGAGCCAAGTTTTCTATGTCAAAAAAGCAGGGGTCCTGTCTTCTGTTATAGGTGTAAGACAATTTTGTGCGCCAAACCTGTTCTGTTATGGGTAAAAACTAGTTTCTGATCACGTACACTAGTAAAGGTGTAATGTCTGTACCTGGCCTTTAGGTGTGGGCTATCAGGTATCCTGGTTTTCTCTGTTTGAAAAATGCAAATTCTCTATTACACATTTTGCAAATTCTCTAATTAAAGAACCCCAAAGCCACAGTGTTCTGTGATTAGAATGAAACACTGTTATATAGATATAGTTATCAGTGGAACACAATGTTTTATTAATATATTTACGGTATTAAGCGACTCAGAAGCTTACCTGTGCCTCAATCACTATAATAAAATACATTCTAAATACAGCAGGAGGGGAACTTGCCTCCTCGCCCTGAGATTTCTGTGTCTGCAACAGGGCATCGGGCTGCAGCAAAGCCAAACCAGCTCCAGAGGAGCTCTCTCTAAGGCCTAGTTCATGGGACCCAGCATGAGAGGGAGCACTGCACTGCCATGGTGAGATGCGAAAGTGGCAGTTGCAGAGACATGGAGTTGTGCCCCCTGCTGCTGGCAGGCAGGCACAGGACATGTCAACTTGGTGGCAATGGCTGTGGATGTGGCTCCTGCTCAGAGCTGGTCCAGCCTGGCTGCAGCTCTGCACTCCATGTCACGCTGTGGGTGCAGAAATCTCAGGAAGCATGTGTAACCCCCAACATGTGGCCTGTTCCCCCACCTTCCTGCATAGCCTGTGCCCCTTTCTTACTTGGCCGTCATGGCCAGTGCCCACTCCCCGCCACTGCCCCCATAGACTTACCTGGAGGGAGCTGCAGGAGCTGCTTTCTACGGCTGCTTGGCTGCCATGTGCTTGTGTGCATGTGCATATGCATGTGGCACTCCATGTCTTTAATTGCCCTCCTCCTGCTCCCCACAACCCCAAGAAGTCCCTTGCAGGCTGTAATTCAGCCAGCCTGGAAGGGGAAACCCATGGTTTCCTATGTTTTCCTCCTTCAGGGGAAATCCATGATTTTCTCCTTTAACAAAGAAAATCCATGTTTTTCCTTGTTAAAGAAGAAAATCTGCATTTTCTGCAGCAAACAGAAAACCCAGATCCCTGGTGATAAACTTTGTTGAATCACAACTGAGAAAACAAAGAAATATCTTTCCTCAAAGCCAATCAAGTGACCAGTTTTCCAGTACTGTACACTACAGGAGTTTCTTCTGATCAGATAAATATTACCTATTTTAATGATATTGCCCATTTCCTAGCTTAGAACTTAGAGAAAGAATAAATCATAGTGAAGGCAACCTTTTAAAATGTGACAATTATAGGCAATACCCATAACTCATCCATATCTAAGTATTGGTATTAAATATTCATTCTTATTGTTGGTTATGTAGACATGGAAAAAAGTAGAATGAAGGGAAGAAGATGTAAGGAAAAGTGTATTGTTTCCTTAAAGGTTAAGAAGAAATTCAAGAATGATAATTCCTTTTCATTTCCCATTTTTAAAATTCAGACTAATCCAAAGCCCACTAGAGTTCAGTGAGTCTTTCCAATTAATTTCAATGACCTCTGGATCAGTCTCCATGTGTTATTTGGGAGCTAGCCCATTCCCTGCTTTTACTGGATATTTATTTTTCAAGAGGACAATTTCTCCTACATCCATTAAAATGTCTAATGGTATCTTTAAGATCTTCTTCATTCTTATCAATGCACTGAGTCTTTCCAGGGATTTATGCTCTACTGCTGCTAAAAACTTAAGGGCTTCTGCAACTGCAGATGTTCATCTGAACTGAACTGAGAGATCTTTCAGGTTTCTTCCAACGCTACTTTTAATAAAGATTTTGGCCCATGAATATAATTAAAATGTGTTGGTAATTCATAATACTACAAACAGAGAAAAGCAAAGTTTTGCTAGCCAACTTTTCATTTCCATTTCAAAACTCTTTTGTTGCTACTGGGTACATCTATACAGCTACATGGACTTATATCATTGGAGTTTATTGCTCCCAGGCACATGTTTATGCATGCGCCCAGGACTGCAACATGATGAGCCTGGTCAGAGCAGCCCCAGCTGGCAGGAAGCCCCAAGGGTCAGCTTGCCAGCCCAGCTCAACATGCTACAGAGGGCACCAGAGTGCTTCAGTGTGGGGCTAGCCAGCAGGCAGTACCTACACATGTGCTACTGTGGAGTTTTTTACTTGTAAGTACAAAGACTATCCTGCTGCAGAATAAATTAGTTTACTTTGACCTAATATGGGTGCACATGTAGATGCACAATGTTTACTGAGCAGCTAATTAATCTACTTTACAGTAAACTTCTCTTGTAGATGTGCCCTTGTTCTGTGACTTATTCTCTGTCCTTTTGTAATCTTTCCGGACATTTTTATCCATACATTAAACTTATTTAACAATATTTATGTATTCAAAACAGTTAAAACTTGTATTAAAATTTGAGAGCCTTAAATAGAAGGTACCATATAGGTGCAACATACTATTATTAAAAATACCACAACTAAACTGCGGTAGTTTCAGTATTACATGTAATTAAGTTCAATATCTGGTGTGCCATAAATCTATAATACAGTGAAACAAATGATATCAACTATCCAAAATCATCCATACTGATGTGTAGGGTTACATCATGAGCAGTCTGGTAGTCATTTTGTCTGAATGATGTTTTCTACAGCAGCAATGTGTAATCACAAGAAAGCAAGAATTAGATATACCCATTTTCTTCTACTTTCTCACAATAGCCTGATACAAAATACAGTACTAGGAAGGTTTTGACAAGCCACTCTCTAGTATAATAAAATCATTGGTTAGCAAAGCAAAATACAAATGTTCTATTTTTTCCATAAATCTACTATGGCCATCATAACTTTTAGCAAAAATACATTTAAAAAAGACAGTGCAGGACACAGTTACACAGGGTGTTTATAAAGTCCTTGTGCAACTTTAAACTGTAATAACTTTGGATGTACACATGATAGAAGCAAACTGTAAATGGCAATTGAAAGCATAATTAATTTTTAACAGAATGCAGCTCAAATTTCTAACATAACCACTATCTTTCTTGATACATTGTTCAATCTGATTTTCCAACTTGTAGAAAACATCTTCCAGTTGCTGCTGAGTGATTTCATGAATTGCATTTGTGATCCTTCTTACTCTATGCATAGCTTACACCATGCTAAAAAAATGTAATTAATTATGCTTTCAATTGCCATTTACAGTTTGCTTCTATCATGTGTATATCCAAAGTTATTAAAGTTTAAAGTTGCACGAGGACTTTATAAACACCCTGTATAATTAGAATGTAATTGACTAAGTACCAGGATGACCTTTTCTGTTGAAAGTCATCTGAAAGGTTTTGACCATTTTATGTTCAGGATAAAACGTAGTGAAAAGAAGCTTCCCTCAGACTTGACTTTGCTGGAAATCACATGAGCAAATGTAATGAGATCAACATATAAAGTAAATGCAGTACTGTAGCTGGAAAGATTTTCTCATGACGGCTGTATTACTGAGCTCAGAGGAGAACTAAAGCAAAATTTAATGTGGATCATTACCATGTGGTTATTGGACTGAACCATTTCAAACACATTACTTTTTTCCTTCATTTTATATCTAGTGACAACTGTAGCTGTGGATATTTCTTTTTTTGAAAGTCAGTTTGTCTTTTCATTCATTCCTGCATGAAAGAATTATAAATGCATAGAAGTGTGTTATCTACGTCCCATGCTCATATAGAATTCAATTTTCTTTTTTGAGGAGAGAATTTTCCAACACACTTTTTTTCCCTTCCTCTCTCCCTGGCCCCCTTTCCCTTTTGCTTTATTGGAAGCCAGTTGCTGTTTGCTGGGTGGACTTGTTTGATTTGTAAACTGATCTTATTAAGCAATATTTAGCTTCCATACTTAAAATGTTTTTTTAATCTAATGAAACTTATTTTTAAGGGGAAGAAAAAGTGGGATGAGAAAAGGAGAAGGCTTGGGAACAAAGTTAATAAAAAACTCATAAAATAAAATACCAGACTCAACCATGAACCTCACCACTTACCAGTTCAGAGGAGTAAGAGAACATAATGAGCTACTGTAGTCTCTTTTGTATGCTGTTTATAGAGCCTTTGCATGGAAAAACAGCCATTCCTCAGCTGCTGGTTTCCTCTTGGACTGATGGGTAGCCAGATGAGAAAATTGGTGCAGTTTTGGATGTTCCCCTGCATCATCATGCACTATCCCAATGGGGAGGGAGAAGTGATGTATGTCATCAAAATCATTTATACTGCATTATTTCCCCTTGTAAGTAAAGAAAAAGTTGCAAACAAAGGATGACAGACGTAGGTGGTCTCCTGCCCTGATGCTGTGTCAATATAGATATACCTACACTCAACTCCAAAGTTGTAATCCATCTAGCAAAGAATAAAATATTCCTTTTTTATCAACAGGAAAGGATGCAGCCAGAGTGAACACCCACTTGTTTTTCTCTGACAAATATTTAATGTATCTTTAAAATGACAGAACACAATTATCCAATACACATTAAATAAGATCATCCTTTATTTTTACAGTACATCACTTCTTTCATCATAAGATCTCCAAGTGCTTTAAAACAAACACACACACACACACACACCCATAGCCAGATCTAGGTGATGGAAATAGCTGCAGAACTCAGAGATGACTGCTTTTCTTATGAATCCTGATCCCTTATGAATCCTGAGCTACATTAATTCAGATATATTCAATCAGTAGAAAATTGTGAACACTAGAAGGAATAGCATGCTCTGTTATTGTCTCTCTGTCCACCCTGTAAGATTTCCTTGTCAGCATTCCTAAAGTTTCTCCATCCTGAGGATGAGTACAATTAAAGATACAAATTTAACTATGATACAATTCCACAGAATAATCATATTGGTGGCCAGCATGTTAATGATATAATCTATAGAAGTGCGACAAACAAAATAAAGCAGATTCAAAGGGATCAGAATACCAAAACCTGATTCTAGCCCAGTCCAAGTCAATAAGAAAGCACCAGTTGTCTTAAAAATGTGTCACAGCCAGATCCTAAATATGTTGCAAGAGATTGTCCTGGAATGATCATTCCTCTTGCTTGACTTTCAGGACTTGCTTAGTCCCCCTCTTCTCCCCACCCCCTACAACTCCTCCCTATCTCAGTTATGGCACTGGATGCTGATGAAATCCTTTAAGACGATGGCAACCTTTAAGATGGCTTGTGACCCACCACTGCTATGAGCTGCCTCTAGCTGCCCAGTCCTCCCCTCTCTGTGCTGAGGGCTGTTCTCTTGTTCTTATGGCCCCAAACAACACTTTACCCTTGCAACCAAGTGCCACAGATTTCCATCACCAATGGCAATTGAAAACAATGAATTTGGCAGCTAGGGTAAGCAGAGACTGCAGTACCAGGGTGGAAAAGCAGTCTTTGGCACAGAGTAGCTGTCTGCTGGTCTCTGCAAACAGACGGGCATGTGCCAGGAAAGCATGGCAGGGGGGAGAAGGTACCCCTACTACTATGATCTCCCCTACAGCCAGCCAGATACAATGTTTTCATAGGCTAAATCAGCCTGTTGCCAACCCTTGATTTTTTCCACTTTGTGGCAGCCACTGTTTATAGCCCATTCTAATTAATAATCACTTTCAGCATCTCTAGTAATAAGATTTTGCTGGGGGGGTGGGGAGGGAAATAAAATTAAAAAGAAGAAACTACAATCATGGATGTGAAATACCCTGAACAAGGGTGCACCGGGTATTATTTTATGCAATTGTAGATTGCTAATATACCTCCTCAAGTGATGGCAAGTAAAGCTATATACTTAACAAGTGAGTGAATGGAAGAACTGTTTCTACAGATTTTGTCTTACCAATTCACAAAGTGAATGAGCCCTCATCATGGTAGTTCCATGAGCCAATTTAAACTTCCATTAAGATGGAAGAATTAAGATAAACAAACTGACAAGAGAAATGCAATCCTTTTGGCAGTCTGAGTTAGGATGACTTGCAGTTTGTTGAGCTATAGTCTGTATGTCAGCAGAGATTAAGAAACTTGAAAATACTCATGCTACTGCTCCAAGGTGTAAGCAGCCAGATATTTGGATAAGAGTCATGCAAATAAGTAGCTGACCTTCACATGCTTGTTTTGGTTTCTGACTTTTTAATACACATTTGAATGCAGGGTATGAGTCAAAGGTACTGTACTGGACTTTCTTAGAAGTAAATTGCTGAATATAGCTTTGGGATCAGAAGTAGAATTAATCAAGACAATCAGAGTTAACTACAACTAACGTGAAAGAAACAATTGATGTTCCTAACTGAGAGCTGGCACTCATAAAATTATACATGAGATCCCTGTTAGGAGTGCCCAAGGATTTGTGTGTATGTCTGGGGAGAGGGGTCCTGTTCCCCTAATGTTATACTATCAGATTCTTTTAGATAAACAGTCATTTGAAATGTATCTCTGCATGTTATCACAGTCAGTCTTGTCGGAGTCATGACTGAACCAACCTACTGAAGCTACACAGGACATGCAGATTTTTCACTGTTAAAAAAATATGTCTCCACTGAGGTTAAATCGCTTAATGCTTTATAATTGGCTTCTTGGAAGAACTAATCACATTAACTTTATTCTGTTTCAATTGACTGGAAATATCCAAAGTTACCTAGCATCATTATGGCTGAATGAGCACATTGAAGTTAAATAGTCTGGTCATTAAAGTATACTGGTGGAATGATTGCACAACCAACACCCTGTGATTCAAATCAGAATTATTTGCAGAATTATCATTTCATGGGAATGATTATTTCTTGATTTACCAAGTTCATTGAGAGGGAAGCCTACTTGTGCTATTTGCATACGCTGGAGAAGAATGGTTACATCTCTAAAAAGTAGTAGTTCTCTGGCTCTTTTGTGAAAATGACCATTTAGAAAGAAAAGAAAAGAACTATTTTCTTGTGATTTCCCAGTTGGTCTAATAAAAGGTATCATTTTGGAACCAAGTGTTCTAGATTTTTGCGTGACATTTAAAAATAATATTCATGAAACATGCTGTAAGCAGATACAATGGTTCAAAAAAAGGCAGTCTTTGAGTCAGTTTGTCCTCCTTCAGGTATTATCATTGATGTTTTAAGGTGTAGTGTTTAGAATGAGGGCTCTGTCTCTGACATGTTACATTTGTTGGGCTTTATCCACTGTTTAAGTGCAAAAAACAATGTGGCCAAACATTTTGTCTTTCTGTCTTGCTTAAAAAATGGCCAATCCACTACAGAAAAGCTTTTATTTAAAACAGCAACTTCTTTGTAGCAGGAAGGGTTTCCACAACAAATTTTACATGTGGCATGTCTTCCTGTCCATCGGTATCCCACAGTATTCCTGCCTCTCCTGGGGAGTGACAGAGGAAGAATGACTCTCTCTTCCTGGCAACCTGTCCAGTGGTGATGGATCCACTTGCAGGCATGCCCAGTCACCCTTGCTGCTCAGCAGTCAGGGTGTCAGAGTATACCTACAATGCTGGAACTTGAAGGGGTTGCTGGTGGCTTAGATACCAGCCTTCATTAAAGGGATGGCATCTGCAGCTATTGCCACAAGTTTCCCTGGCCTGAGAGTATGTTTCTGTGGCAACTTTGGTGAGATCCAATCAGGGCTGCCTGTCAGTGCATACTTCAGAGAGACTGATTTTGTGTAGTGCTTGTGGTATTACAAAAATAATGGTTGTCAGCAGCCTAAGAGAACAGAAAATGTTCTACATAAACAAGGTAAAAAACAAAGACCCTGAGTTATATTTGAGGCAGGTAATGATTTTTGCTGGTTAGCAAATGGGTAGTTTTTTGGGTGGCGTTTTTCTTCCAAAAGCCTGATTGAGCCTTGCTCCCCACCCCCTAGTTATCAAGGTCATATCAAAGAAGCAGAGCCTCTGGCTCCTCTTATTAACATCCATGAATGCATAGACAGTATCTCATCACTCTCTCTCATACATCTGTATTCTATATCTTTTTAGAGTAACATAAATAGTGCCTTGGATGTTTTAGGAGTGACATACAGAACTTCTGGCTTTGCTGATTTGTTTACATTTTTTAAAGTTCTACCCAGAAGTCTCTTGTCCTACCTAGATACTTGAACCCGAAAGTTAGGCATCATAAAGATTATGTTGGATTTATCTAGCTGAAACTTTTGTCGAGGTTGTATTATCCATTGTGTTGCCAGCTTTGGTCATTTTAAAGGTGCCAAGGCCAAGCTGCAGAAATGTGGCCCCAAAGTCTGTTTCTGAGTTACTATAGACTACACACCTTTGCAGATGTGACAACCAGCTTGGTCAGGCATGTAAAGGAAGGAATCAATATATATTTTTGTTAAGAGGCCTAGATAAATTGTAAAAACAAAGCAACCTTGTTTACAAAAGACTATAAATTTTGGGGAAGAGGAAAGAAAGATGGTGGCAAGCATGTGCTCCAGCTTTTATTTTTGCTGGGGAGAGGGGCTAAGATGATGGACATGTGGAAAGTTTTACATATTTCAGGTGACATCCCTGGGGGTCAGGGCCCTTGGGCACCCATGTACTTGGCACCTCTGTTGGCAAGCAATATTCCATGATGGTGAAGGAAGAAAATAAGGAATACTTCCTTCCAGAAGAATAACTCACAGGACGTGTCTACACATTCACTTTAATGCTCATTAGTCTATTTTAATGAGCATTAAACTACCACAAAAAGTGCCCTTTAGCTAATGAGCATTAAAGTAGGCTAATGCACATTTTTCTAGTACCTCACAATGGAGGTACTAGATTTAATGTGCATTTCCTAAAGTGCATTAATTAATGCTCCACAGGAGCATACATTTCAACCAATTGATACCTTTCACGTCCATAAGAAAACTAGTTTAGACCAGTTTCAAAAGCCTCAGTGAAATAAATAAATTTAAATTAAAACAATCAGAGAACCATTACTAAAATATTAGAACCAGCCATCTATAAATGTAGGATATAGGCTAGAGGGAAATTTAGAGAACTCAGCAAATTCAAGAAGACCTGCTGCCAATCTGCATGCCACTTTCCTCCACTGCTTCACCTCCCCCCAGCCAGCATAAGTAAGAATTTATGTTGTGCTCTCACAAGTAACCAGGTAGACTGGGATGAGCATTTGCTTCTGTGTTTTGGGCTGTATATCTGTCTGTTGCTTCTTTTATCAATAGGCAACCTGTAAATTCACCTATAATCCAGGTAACAATTTCTTCATCAATCTCTGTAGCTCTTTGAGCAGCACACAATTCCTTGGCTTAAAAAGAATCTTATCTGTAAAATAAATTTCCAAGAAACAAATGAAAACCACAGGAGCAGCAAAGTCAGGAACATTTATAATTATAGAACTGGGTGTTGCTCATAAGTGATGAAACTACACCGTGTATTTGATATGGAAGATTGGTTCAGAAACTATTTCTTGTATTCAACAACCTACAGCAAATCTGTGACTTTGTAAATATGAGTTCAACTACACATCATTCAGAAAAATATGCCTATATATATATTTTGGAGAAATATACACACATACAGTTACACATACACATTAGGCCTGTGCAAAGTGGCTAGTATTTGCTTCGGATTCAGCCAATTCGGGGCACAGTGATTCGATTCAGTGATTCAAATCACTGTCCCAATTGATTCAGCTGAATCTGATTCGGAGATTCAGCTGCTGCCAAATCTCTAAATCTCTGAATCAGCCAGGCCCATCCCCCCCAGCCTGGCAATGGCTGCCCTGCCCACCCCAGCTCCCACCACTTGGGGAAAAAAAGCCCCAACTTACAAGGTGTTGCTGGGGGGAGGAATTCCCGCTGCCTCCCCCCAGTGCCCCACACAGCATGGGGGACTCTGCATGAGCTCTTCCTCATTCTCCCAACCCCCATGCCCGCTGCAGCTCTGTCCCTTTAAGAAAAAAAAAAAAAAACAAGAAAAGCACCGCACTCACTGCTCCTTCCAGCAGTGGGAGGTGGGGGGGGGGCCTATCCCTGCTGCCCTGCGCTATGTGGGGGGGCTCTACATGAGCTCCCCAAAGCCCTGAGACTGCTGCAGGAGTGGTGAGTCCCGGGGTTTTCTCCATTTTTTTTCTAAAAGGGACGGAGTTGGGGCAAGCAGGGCAGCCATGGGGGGCTCTGGGAGTGGGGGGGGAGTATCAGGAGGCTCATGCAGACCCCCCATGCCACATGGGGCAGTGAGGGGCAGTGGGGATCACCTTCTGCCCCGCACCAGCCAGTGAGCACCAGGGCTTTTCTTTAAAGGACCAGAGCTGGGGTGGGCATGGTGGGGCTGGGGAAGTGGGCAAGAGTTGGAGGGGCTGGGGGAGCAAGCAGAGGCTGGGGCTGGCAGGGTTCCCCCCATAGTCCTCTCCCCATCTCCCCTCCCCCACCCCTTACTTACCAGCTTGGAGTCTAGCTGCAAGAGCTTTGAATTGTTTCAGACCTTTTAAATGGTCCCCTGTGTGCCTCCAAAATGACCTCATATCCTAAAAATATTATGCCTTTAGAATTCAATATCTGAGAAACATCCAGGTCCACTGAAAAGTAGAGATTACTCCCTTTCCAGCAGTCTCATTGGAATTCACATAGCACCAAAATACAATTCTGGAGTTTAGTTTTTGAGAGACTGCATATCCAGAAAAGCCATATAGATTAAATTTCATGTGGCAGAGAAGTAAGTGGTAAGCAGCAGTAAGATGAAGAAGAAAATGGGAACTATTTAAAAATGTTCAGATTTCAGGTATTAAAAAAAGTACCTGGATTAGTGAATTAATGAGATAGCCATAGGCCTGTGATAAATTGTTCAAGTATGTGAAATATATATCTGTCTACCTACCCATGAAATTTATCATAGAGATGTCACCTCCTTATAAAGGGGTGTTCATGTCTGTGTATGAGTGCATACTCATACACAAATATGTTATGGAAAAAAGAGTTTAATTTTTGCTTCACATTTTGAAACTTCCCGTATGGGGCCCATTTGAAATATCAGATCAGTGATTTGGTAACAATATTTCACCCCAAAGTAAAACTTTGTTATATGAAATACTATATACTCAACCATCTATCTTTTTTTGGTGCTGTTTGGCTGCAAATTACTTTAAGCTTAGATACACACTAGCAAATTGCCCATGAAAAATGACTGGGGGGGGAGGTGGGGATGGAGCAGCACCACCCCATGCTGCCACCTCCCAGAAGCAGGGGGGGAAATTTGCCCTGCTGTTTGCCCTACACCAGCACCCCATGCCGCCACCACCTCCAAGGAGCAGGACTGGGGGGACTCCCATCATGGTGCTCTGCCACTCTGTCCCCTCCATCCCTGCCATCATGGTGGCAGTCTGCTGTCCCACTCCATCCCCACTGTTCCCTCCATTCACCTCCATCATGGAGCTCTGCCATGGCACTCTGCCGCTCCATTCCTGCCATCATGGCAGTGCTCTGACATCCCACTCCATCCCTGCCATTCCCTCCATCCCCCTCCACCAGCACCCTGTCCTGCCACTGCCTCCTGAGAGGGAGTGAGGCCAGCACTGCTGCCACCATACCACTCTACCCTTGCTGCCCCCTCTGTCCTCCTGTCACCACCCCACATTGCTGCCACCTCCAAGCTGGAGAGTTCTGAGTTCCCCTATCTGTCCTGAGTCTGACCCCACCACAATCCCACCCCCCACCACATCTGGCCATCTGTCTGCATGTGTCTATGCAGACTGGTTGTTTCAGTAAGCATTGTGATTGGTTGTCTTGGCAGCCAATCAGAGTGCTTCAAGGGCATTACAGACAGACAGGCACATTGACAGATAGACTAAACCCTTTATATATATATATAGTCACAGGGCGGGGACCCAGGAACGGCCGTGATCTCTCCTGGCACCCCCTACTGTGTCAAGTTGGTGATTAAGCACCCTTGTTCTCACTGGCCACGTCTTCTATGGTATCTGTTTTATAAGGGAGGCTGCCTTTTGTCCCCTTGGACACGGTGCTCTTATTTATCCTGGCCCCTGTTCCATATTTGGTGCACCCAGCCTTATGGCTCCTACCTCCCCTTATACCACACCTCAAGCCTCTCAGATGTACCGGATGTTGTTGAGTCAGTTACTATTGCCCGCGCCCTCACTGACGCTCTCCGGGCTTGTCTTCCACTCGTGGCCCTCACCCTCCCTGGGGCTCAACGCAATACCTTCACCCTCCCTGGGCTCTTATTCCTGTGTGCCCTCTCTGGGGCTTAACACAATGCTCTCACCTTCTTGTGCGCCCATGCTGGGGTGTAACACGAGCACCCTCTGGGCTTCTTGTCAGTGCCCACACTGGTGCTCCTCCAAATTGGGCTCAGGTGGCCTCACTTGGCCCTAGATCCAGACTGCTGTGCCCTCTCTGGCACCTGACTGCAGTGCTGTCTCTGGCACCAGGACCCCCCACACTGCTGGGGCGCTCCTGTGAGGCCTCCTCCAACCCCTTATAGCCTCACCCGGTCCTCCAGTGTAACAGCTACCAACAGAAAACTCAAGCCCCTGGGCTACAACATAAACTCCAAGCCATCTGGCTAAAACACAATTTCTAAGCCCTCTGGCTAGCCATCATTCAAAACCCTACCAGGGCTTGCTCCACCCAGTACTCAACCAAAGCTGTTCAGGCCATCTAGTTCTACAGGTTGTAATACTCCAGCAGACCTCCCTCACCCTTCAATATTAGCAGAGAACTGCCTGCTTGGCCTCAGCCTAGGCTGTTTATATAGGCTAGGCCCTGCCCCCTTCTAGTCAGCTGACTGAACTGCGGTTGCCCCGCAACTTTTCCCTAGGAGCAGGCACTTCAGTGCACTGCGACAGATATATAAATAGATAGATAGATATATCTATATAGCTATATACAGATATAGTTATCTATATCTATATATATATACGTGTGTGTGTGTGTGTGTGTATAGTGTGTACAAGTACGTACAAGTACATGGAGATATATGTAGATATCTTTTACCGGTTTCTAAAAGAAATATAAAACTAAGAAGTCATTCCCTTCTACATCACTTTATGTTGACACTGCATATTTGCCAGAAACAATTCTGCTTTAAACATTCAGTCTATGAGTCTGTTTTCAATATGGTTGGAAGCTTTAGGGAAAATACTCTGCACTTACACAGGCCTGGTAGTCCTGGCAGCAATTCAGAGCAGCTGCAAAAATTACTAATGTAAACCAAGGCAATGCTTAGGAAAGTTTGAAATCAAATATATCTTTGAATAATAGAATTTAGGAAGAGGATAATTAATGAGCTTTCTTTTTTAAAAGATGTATTTTTGTTCTGCTGAACTAGCTTTGTTCCCTATTTAATTAGCCAGAGGAATGTAGTCTTTTTTTTTTTTTTTTTTACTGTCTGAATTGACTGTGGCAGAGCCCTGCCATATCTCACCTAAGTCTGCTGAGAGTGGGAGTCTGGAAGGAGGCAGCACTTCACTGCAATCAAACTAAAAGAGATGCAAAAGCAGTCATTTCCACAGGTGATGATCAGGCAGTAATTTCTGCAGGCTGACTCTAAATCAGTGCTCAAACCTGTGCGAGTGCATCGTAGTCTTCTTTTACCAGTCAAGATCAGAAAGTAAAGGGAAGCAAGAGATGGAAATTGTGAAAAAATGAAGAAGCATGACTAGACTGTGAGCCATGTGTGATAACTTCTCTCCAGTTGAGAACTGTCCCAAGTATTTGGTTACAGGCTAAAGTGCCAGAACATCATGTAAAGGACACAACTCAGCTAAAAAAGCATTATATAATCATAGCTATAAATCTGTTTAGACTAACTGAAATTGTCATCAGTCGGTCCTGAGTAGGAAAATTTAAAAATTTCCACAGAACTAATCTGTTTTGACTCTATGTTAAACATTTTCAGTGCAATAAAGTTATTAACATCTTAGCACTTACTGTTTTGTAGTTAATGTGAACGTTTTAATTCCCATTCACTAGTTTTATCGCAATAAATTTCTTCGGCACAGGTCCATTCTTTGTTCAATCTCTCTTATTACTTCATAGGATAATATATTTTAAACCCCAAACCAACATGAGATTGTACAGTAAAGGTGATAGATAGATAGATAGATAGATAGATAGATCTTGCTATTTTATTCTGACCAGTATTTAATAAACTGTAGTATACAGAAGAGCTATGTTCTTTTCAAAAAAAATAAAAGAAAAATAATAAGGAAAGAAAGATGCTTCAAGAATAAATAAAGAACAAAATGTTTCAAGACATCCATTTCTGGAATATATTTAACATAATTCAGCAAATGCTATTTCAAGTTAGCTTTGAAAACTAGAACCTCAAATGGACTTCCTGATTATTTAATACAGTATTACTATGCATGGAAAACAGTCTCTTGGAAACTCTTCCAATAGTCTCTTGGAAACCTGGGCCATATTCTCATTTACCCTGGTTCAATTTACACCTAGTCTTTAAGACCCCTTTACACTGCAATTCAAAAGTAACTTACCGAGCTCATCTATACATGCAATTGCTCTGGCCTAAATTTACTGCAGTGTAAGCTACCATGGTGTAAGCATTTTCAGGCAGGCATCTACACATGCGGGGAATAGGGAGTAGATTCACATCCAGTTTCCTGCAGCGGGCCTCTGCTGTCACTGAGGGGACTCTAGGTTCTGGCTGCAGCTGCAAACACCCAGTATCCATCTTTAAAAGACAACCCCACCATCTGCATTCTGGCCAACCCCTACCTTGGCCAGGAGCAGTGTGACTAGTGCAGGAACAGCATGTGGCAGCTCTCTCTTTGGCCATTCTGCCTCCAAACACCATGGCTGCCCCAACTCCAGCCCAGCAGTGATGGGATGACCAGTACCCTGCATGCCTGCTGGCTGCCACACTGGCCTTTGCTGGCCTGCCGCAATACCTGCCACCTGTCCCACAGGCATCTTACCCTACCTGGCTTCCCCACACACTGCAGCTACCTGCCTGGCCATTGATTGCCAATCCAGGGCTGCCACTGCACTGCTGCCATCGACAAGGACACCAACAAGGGACTCCATGTTGCCACTGCTGGAGCTGCTGTCATCCTCCTGGGCCTCCAGCCCTATTGCCTCTGGGCCCATCACTGGTGGTTGCACATAATCCAGCACACCTGGGACAGCAAGCAGTGGCTTGACAATTTCCTCATGACTTGGGCCACCTTCCAGGACCTGCTCCGATAGCTCTGGCCCCGCCTGGAGTGGCAGGACACTGGCATGCACCTGGTTCACCCCACAGATACTTGGCTGGCCCTTTTCCCTGCTGAAGCTGGTCATACCCAACAACCTCCGGTACATCAGACACCTGTTCAGCATGAGCAAGGCCTCCACCAGGGAGGATGTACTGGAGCTATAAAAGGCCCTCAAAGATGTACTGGGAGACATTGTGCTCCACATCCATGACCCCCTGGCAGTCGTGGTGGGATTCCATGACCTGGGATTCCCCCAGTGTATGGGGGCCTTGGACAGGACCCACATCCCCATCACATCACAGGACCCACATCCCTGCCTTTCTCATGGAAATCACCTCTACTCCACCCACTCCATGGTCTGCAGGCCATTGTTGGACCACTGTGGCCCATTCACCCACGTGAGTGCTGGCTGAGCAGGCAGAGTTCACGATGCCTGGATGTTTTGGAAGGCCTGGTGGGACTTGTGAAGAGTGGGCACTTTGCATCAAGGATGCCAGACCTGCATGTGGGCACTGTCATGGTCCCACCCCTGTTCATCAGGGACCTTGTCTACCTGCTCCTGCCCTGGGTGATATGGCCCTACACCAGTCCCCTTGACCCTCACCAGGCCCACTTTAACTGGTGTCTGGGCCAAATCCACACCCTGGTAGAATGCACCTTCAGCCACCTCAAGGGCCACTGGTGCTCCCTCACAGCCTGCCTCAAGGTCTCCAAAGACAACTTCCCCCAGATCATCGTCACAGCCTGCTTGTTGCATAACATCTGTGAGGCCTGAGGGGAGCTGTTCTGTGAGCCCTGGGTGGAGAAGGCATGGTGCAAGGTGGCCTGACAGCAGGAACATTGGGTGGCAGCAGCAGCAGAGGATCTCCCCTCCCTCCCCACCAAGGCCCCAAGAGAGCCATTCACCTGCCAGTGGAGACATGGGCACTGGGTGCAGGAGGCTCTAACTGACCACTCCTCCTGTACTCCGTTCTAGCTCACCTTCCCCACCACCCACAGAGCACCTACCCTCCTGCCCACACCCAGCATCATGCTCACTGCACATACATTTCAGAAGATTAAATCTTTATTCCCCTCATATCACACAGCCCCCCTTTCCTCCACCCTCCCCAACACAGAGGTCATCTCACTCCCCAATACACAGAGCTCCTCTCCCCCTTCCTCCCCAACAAACAGAGCTCCCTCCCTCCACAATAGATAGAGCCCCTCCACCACAAACCCCACCCATCAACAATAAAAAAACCCTCTTCCCTGTGCAAACTATGTACAAAATGGGGGGGGGGGTTGTGTGTCCCAGAGTAGGGGGCTATGGGTAGGGGTGCCTAAGGGGAAGAGCCTGGGGACAGATGGCTAACATCCCAACCTCTGGCTGTTCCCCCATGGGTGCAAACACCATGGCAAGTGAAGCAGGGGGAGTGCAGCCTAGGGGGTTCACCCAGGGGTGATGGTGGCTGGTATTCCACTGGCACAGCTAGCTCCCCCTTTGGCTGGCAGAGTCCAGGCTCAGAATGGCCAGTGTGTTGTCTTGATACCACTCCAGGCAACTTCAGCTGTTGCAGTGAAAATTCAGGTCTGTGTCTATATCAGTGTGGCCATGTCATAGTTTCATAGTTTCTAGGGTCGGAAGGGACCTGAGGAGATCATCTAGTCCGACCCCCCGCCACGGCAGGAAATAATACTGGGGTCAAATGACCCCAGCAAGATGTTCATCCAACCTCCTCTTAAAACCCCCCAGGGTAGGAGCCAGGACCACCTCTCTTGGAAGTTGGTTCCAGATCCTAGCCACCCTGACCGTGAAGTAGTGCTTCCTGATATCTAGCCTAAACCTGCCCTCTGCCAGCTTGTGACCGTTATTCCTGGTCACTCCTGGCAGTGCACGGGGGAAAAGTGACTCCCTCAATGCCCGCTGTTTCCCCCTAATTTATAACAGGCCACTAGATCCCCCCCTCAGCCTTCTCTTTTGGAGGCTGAACAGGTTCAGGTCCCGTAGGCTCTCCTCATGTAACCTGGTGTGTGTATGTAGGTCACCATGTGAACTCCAGATAACCTTACCCTTTTAAGAATGTTGTAAGGTATCTCAGAAGCCTGTTGGGTGCAGATTTTGAGATGTGTGCAGAGCATGGATAAGAGCTGGGTACACATCTAGTATAAAGGGGGAGGTGGGTGGAGTTGGGTATATGTGCATGTGTTTGGAGTTTGCCTGAGGCATGGCTGAGAGAAAGAAAGAAATTGGTGTGCTTGTTGGCAGGAAGGACAGAGAAAACCATGGAGAGGCTGAGTGACCCATCAACTCCATCAGGCTTTAAACTAAGCCCTCCAGAGGATGGGGGGGACTACCGCCACTGCTGGCCCACTGAGCAACCCTTACAAAGCCAGAAGGCCAAGGAAATTAAGGGATCCCACCCCAGCCCTGGAACAAACTGTAGACAGGGCAAGGTTACCCAAGGGGGCATGTGCATGCCTATATACAAATGCCAGGAGCTTGGGAAATAAACAGGAGGAACATGTCCTCTTGCTAAACACAAATAATTATGATGTCATAGGGATAATGGAGACCTGGTGTGACTCCACCCATGACTGGGCCATGGGTATAGATGGCTATACCCTGTACAGGAGGGATTGAGTAGACAAAAGGGGTGGGGGTGTAGCTCTCTATGTCAAGGAAAGCTACCCATCCCTGCAAGCCAACATTGGCACCCAGGGGGGATGACTTGAGACCCCCTGGGTTAAAATTCATGGGGAACACAGCACAGGGGACACAATGGTGGGAGCCCATTACAGACCCCCACCCAGGATCAAGAGCTTGACCAGGAATTTGCCAGGGAACTGGCTGAGGCCGCATGCTCCTGGTGCATGGTTTTCATGGGAGACTTCAACTTCGCATGGGAAGAGCAGTCGACCAAACCTGAGCTGTCGCAAAGCTTTCTCTCATGCATGGATGAACTCGATCTGATGCAGGAATTCTATGAGCTGACAAGAGGTAAAGTGCCACTCAACCTGTTACTGGCAACTGGGGATGACCTAATCAGTGACCTAATGATCAAAGGGAAGCTAGGTGACAGTGACCATGAGATGATCACCTTCACTATCCAATGTAAAGCTGAAGTCAGTCAGTAATACAGAAGTCCTTGATTTCAGGAAAGGTGACTTCAACAAGCTAAGCAGGCTTGTCAGTGAGACCCTCAAGGACCACAACCCAAAGTGGAGGGCAGTCCAGGATGAGTGGTTTCTCTTCAAAGGAGCAATCCTGGATGCACAAGAAAAGGCTATTCCATCTCAGAGGAAAGGCAGCAAAAGGGCACAGCAGCCCCCTTGGCTCTCCAAAAAAGTGGACCTCCTGCATCTTAAAAGGAAGACCTACAAAGGATGGAGGACTGGATACACCACCAACGAGGAATACTCTGCACTGGTCCGGACCTGCAGAGAGCAAACCAAGAAAGCCAAGGCTACAATGGAACTCCAGCTAGCTACAAATATCAAGGACAATAAAAAGTCCTTTTTAAAATATGTGGAGAGACAGAGGATAAGCAAGGTCAGCATTGGACCCCTGCTAAACCAGATGGGACAACTGACAACCGACACCCAGGAAAAAGCAAACTTGCTAAATGAGTACCTGGCATCTGTTTTCCAGCAGTCCCATGGGACACCCCTTCCCACTACAGGACAGGGAGGCCTGGGTGAGGGAGATTCCTTAACCTCCATCAACGCTGACCTTGTGAAGGAACACCTTAAGAGGCTGGATACCTTCAAGTCAGCCAGCCCTGATGGTTTACACCCAAGGGTACTCAAGGAGCTGGCAAACATCATAGCTCAGCTCCTGGCATGGATCTTAGAGAGCTCCTGGCACTCTGGTGAAGTGCCTGAAGATTGGAAGAAGGCCAATGTGGTGCCTATCCTCAAGAAAGGGAGAAAAGTGGATGCAGAAAACTACAGGCCCATCACCCTGACCCCTATTCTGGGGAAGGTCTAGTGATGGACACACCTGGAGCCAACCCTTTCTGCTCTGGTGGCAGACAGACGATCTCTCAGGGTAAGGGCCCCTGGGACCCATGGCAACTGGGCCCAGCACCAGGAACCTCCACGGTTCACACAGTTCATAGATTCATAGACACTAGGGCTAGAAGGGACTTTGGAAGATCATTGAGTCCAGCCCACTGCCCCAGGGGCAGGAAGTCAGCAGGGATCATAGGATCCCAGCAAGATAAATATCCAAATGTCTCTCGAAGGCATTCAAAGTAGGTGCTTGAAGCACCTCCGCCGGCAGTCTATTCCAAACTATGGGGGCTCAGACAATAAAGAAGTTCTTCCTTATGTCTAGCCTGATATGGTCACGGAGGAGTTTGTGACCATTCGACCTTGTCATTCCTTGAGATGCTCTGGTGAACAGACGTTCCCCCAGATCCTGATGAGCACCCCTGATAAATTTATAGATGACCATCAGATCACCCCTGAGCCTCCACATTTCCAGGCTGAAGAGCCCCATGGCTCTCAGCCTTTCATCATAAGGTCTGTTTTTCTGACCTCTGGTCATGCGCATGGCTCTCCTCTGCACCCTCTCAAGCTTCTCCACATCCTTTTTGAATTGTGGAGCCCAAAAGTGGATGCAGTACTCCTGCTGCAGCCTCACCAAGGCCAAGTACAATGGGAGAATGACATCCCAGGATTTCCTGGAGAAGCAACTATGGATGCAAGCCAGCGTTTTGCTTGCTTTACTAGCCGCAGCATCACATTGAAGGCTCATGTTCATCTTGTGGTCAATCATGACCCCCAAGTCCCTTTCATCTGCAGTGCTAAGCAGCGTAGCACTGCAGAGCCTATAGGCATGCTGCAGGTTTTTCCTCCCAAGGTGAAGAACCTTGCATTTTTTGGTGTTGAACACCCTCAGGTTCTCATCCACCCATTTCATAAGCCTGTCAAGATCTGCCTGGATCACCCGCCTGTCCTCAGGTGTGGATGCTTTATTCCAGAGTTTGGTGTCATCGACAAACTTGACCAGTCCGCTTCTGGTACCAATGTCCACATCACTGATGAAGATGTTAAATAGTATAGGCCCTAGGACAGAGCCTTGAGGGACCCCACTGGTCACAGAGCACCAAGACGATTGGCTGCCATTGACCACCACCCTCTGGGTCCTACCGCAGAGTCAGTTCCCCCCTGTGAATTGGCTGTGGCCTGCCCAGGGGGACAAACTTGCTCGTGGGTCATGTCTACATGTGCATTACTGCACATTAACTAACTCCACTTAAATTTGCTACTTGCATTTGCAAGTAACAAATTTAAGCAGGATTAAAGGTTTTTACTGCACAGTAAGCATGCACACATGTAGACACACTTGCTTGCTGTGCAGTAAACCACCACACTGATTTGCAGTACCACATCTCATGTAGGTGCGCCCACTGTAAATAAAAACCTGATTCTCTGTTCTTCTGCCACCTCACCTAAAACTTCACTGTTACTTAATTAGCTAAATATGCCTCAATCTTGATAGTCAATGGTCATTTTGCTACTTCCAATGAGGAAGTGAAATCAGTATGTAGTAACTGCATTTAAGGCCTGTTCCAGCTGTCCCTATTCAGGCAAAACTTCTATTGGCTTCAGGAGAAGTTTTGCCAATAAAAGAAATACAGGGTATGAGTTTCTATTTACCATTAGGCCTGAATCAGGTGTTTTGGTGATACTATATTTATACAGAATGTCCCAATAATATGGTATGTGCAATAATTCAATGTTTCATTTGCCTGGTAATACCTGCTTCTTTTTATACAGTATAGTTTGTGTGGCCCACAATATTAAAAAGTGCCATTTTGCAGACCCGTGGATTGGAAGTTATGAGCATATGCTGCCTAGAGAAACAGAAGGCATACCTATTCCATAATAATATTGTTCCATTTCCAAATTAAAAGCTTAAAATTTGAAATTCTCTTTGGAAGGGAAATTGCCATGCACAAGAATCACTTTGAAGTGATCAAAATGTTTTGTTTAAAAAAAAAAGTGATACAAGATTTAGCAGGAAAATTAGAGCCCAATAGTGTGAATTTTGACAGATCATCAGTGTTTTCTGTCAGAACAACATCCCATCAACAAAATTGTCATCAACTTCACATCTATACCCCAGTATGAGACCCCCAAATATGAACTCCACCTTTCCCTGGCCTCTTCTTGCTTCCAGCCCATTATTTGAAGCCCCCTTCTGCTTTTTGTAGTAACCCTTTAAAATCCCAATTTCTGCCTGTGTTTCTTTCTGTTTTTATGTGTGGAACACTCTCTGCTTGTACTCTGTTTTAAGGGTTCACCTGACTGAGTGACAACCAGTAAGTAATTGTAACTCATGCCCCTGCCAGCTAAGTAATACCTCTGGCACAACTAATATTTGAATACCTCAATAACTTGGACATAAAGCCCCAGATCATAACTCCAGCCTGGCCTCTTGTTTCTAGCCAAAAAATGGAGTCTGGAAAAACATCTGTTTTCTCAGTTATCACTAAGTCTCTAACAGGCACACAAAATGTCTGCTTCAACCTTCTAAAGCTTCCACCAGTTTTGTCCTTAACTATGCTTGATTATTTCATATAGAGAGCAGACAACACACATGCCAACATAGAAGGATCTTTAATAGACATTGCTGGTACTGCCAAAATGAACACGTTTGACTAATCACACACAGAGATTCTGTTTCTCCTGGGAGAGTCACTGTTCTCCTGGGAGATGTTCAGATGTTCAAGATTCTTCTCCGAGAGTAAAAATGGCCACTCGAGAAACAACCAGAGATAAATGATTCCCAGGAAAATTCCACCTGGGATAGCAAATGTCTGTACCTGTTCTCTTCTGGTAGAAGCAACAGCACTGTCCTCTAGCATCCCAGTGTGCTTTCCTGCCCTAGAAAGAGTGTATCACACAGTGGACTTTTCTGCTCCAGCTAAGCAAGAGGAGGAACAAACCTTTCACAATCCCATGGTGTGGTGAAAGGAGTTACAGGCAGACTCACAGCAGTCTTGGTCAGCCAATCAGGGCTGCCCTGTGCCCTGCTGCAATTCTGTCTGTGGGCAGACTGAGGGAGCCTGCAGAGATGTGCCCCTGGAGAGGCCCCTGGCTGTCCAATATCAGCACTGTAAACTCTCTGCTCTTCAGGGAGGTATTATTCCAAACGTCTGTTCAGGTCATCTCTCGCAAGTTTTTCTACCAGGGAACCAAACCTAGGAGAATTCTCCCAGATCATTTGGACATATGTATAGAACCTAAAACTTCAAAGACAAAAAGTTCATGGAGACAACAGTCTTGACAATAATTTTATCAGGAAGGGGTTGGGAGGGATAAAAGTCAGTACAAATGTTTCATTAGAAAGCAACACAGGACATGAAATAATCCCAGATTCAGGTCTCTACTCTGCCTGATTCAGTGATCCAAAATGAAATATTACTTGGAATCAGGCAGAACTGGATTTGAACTTTGGTTCCTTTTATCCTCCCAAGTTGTCATGAAATTGAGTTTGTCTTCTAGCCAGCTCTAATTATGAACTGAATGGAGCTGTTTCTGAACCTGGTATTCCTCACGTTTAAATACCCCCAAACTTTTAGAGAATCCAGGCCTTTTCATTTTATCAGGTGCTTCTGTCTTCATAATGCCATGAATCCTACTCACCTGAACACCTTTTAACGCTCTTGATCTGGCATTTTCATCTTGATCCTCTCTCTAGAATCAACATCTGGAGTATGATACAAATAACAGAGAAATAATAATGATGGAAATTAAATATAATGTAGAGATTTGAGATATATATATTTCAGATTTATATATATCAATAAAGCTCTAGTACATTGTCATGTAGTACCATTTGAACTTTTTGTTTTATCTTAATAAACAAGGGTAAATTTTCTCTCTTCTCTCTCTAAATTTCCTCTTTTCTTTTCTTATTCTTCAACATCTTCCTTCTTTCTTCTCTTCCAAATTAAAACAGAATTTACAGTGGTATGCTCCTCATTGCAATTCACTTTCCATTTATGGTCATGCAGCAAAATGTAGTTTCAGGATCCAAAGAAGTCAGATGGTGTTGACAAAACCTAGAATCCAAAGTCCTTGTGTCACTACTATGGTAAAGAATTTTCAGACTTGAATCAAATTTCAGGCTTTTTGAGGACTGACTAACAAAACTTTACAGACTAAGATCAGAAAACAATGACTTTCAAAATGAACACAGAGCCTTATATGTACATATTACACAAAAGAAGCAGCATTTTTTATTTTCTTCATTATCTACTTCTGCTGTAATATTATATCCAAGTGCAATACAGTTTTACTTGGCATATAACTCTATTTGATCACAAAAAAAACTGTAACAATTACTGACTTTAAAACAAAGTGTTTTTTTTAATAACATACGAGGCTCACTTAGTACAAATTGAGATTTGAAAGAGAAAGCTCTGAAGTCTTATAGCAATATACCTTGAAAGCAATGTGGATTGGATATAACAGTAACCCCAATTCATTTTTCAGAAGACTCAGTGGAATTGCATGTTGGATTTCATGGCTAAGTATAAATAGTCAAAAAGACCAAGGCTGAATTGATTAAATATTCACAGGTTAATCTAAACTGCACAGATTGAACCAATAAACAAGTGAACAGACATTTGCTTTTAATTCCAGAAATGCAGCCACATACCTGCAGTGAATCAGGTCAGAAGCCTGGGGGCACTAAATCATGCCTCCCTGCTAGGCGGGGACACAGTTTGGGCCAAGGCTAGTTCCCCCCCACCACTCTGAGGGGAGGGTTGTGGAGGAAGTACAAAGCATCCTGGGATGCTGGGAGTTAATTTGAATTTAAAGGGGATCTGGGACAGAAATTCAATAAGCTGATTTAACCTAAATCAGTTAAGTCTGGTCCTACATCCATCCAGGTTTATCTTAAACTGGTTTTGACCATTTTGAAGGTGGTTTTGTGCAATGAACTTCTGTTCTGTTACAGATTTGAATCAGTTTCTGATCACTTCTACCAGTTTGTGTGTAATTCCTGTCCTTAGCCCATGTGTACTTCATGCTACAACTAGGCTAGCTGGTACATATCATCTTAGATCTAGTGACTTCAAAGAAGCTGTGACTATTTTTATCAACTAAGGATTTAGTGCTTAGGTTTGCTATTCCACTAAAGCAAAGTTTGTGCATTCGGAGGGGAACAAGAGAAAGAGTAAAGGGGGGATAACTAAACTGATGCTGACATTATTTGAAATTTGCTCTAATTCATGTTCTGCCAGATAGCTGAAAATTAATCTCAACTGTTTATTTTAATGGATCATATTTCTGACTCCCAGCTAACCATCAGCTGCTGTAATATTATAAGCTTTAATTTTGGCACCACTGAGTCCTCAGTATGTTTACAATTTCACTCATACTTTCTTTGGTGGTGTATTATAAATAATGTCATGATTTACTGTTGCTTGGTTTTCAGAATAAGAACAGGTATATCTAATATTTTGAGGGAGGGGCGGAGGGTAGAGAATAAAAAATTATGAACTACCTATATTACATTGTATAGAAAATCCATTTTTTTCTGTAAAACTTCCTAGTGGTTCCAGTGCTTCCAAAGAAAAGAAAAAATGAAAAAGAACATGTTTAATAACCTCCTCTCTAGTTCTGAGTTATAGTTCTATATTATAATTATATAAAAGGTATTGATATATATTCAGGCCCCATTCAGCAACTCCTGTGTCCACTACAGCTAAAATCTTCTTTTTTGCTTTTAGAATATTTTATTCAATCCATTTCACTCTGTAATGTGTGGTCTCTTTTCTGAGTACAGCTCCTCCGCACTTAACATCATAGTTACATTCTTGAAAAAAAGCAACTTTAAGTGAACCAATGTTAAGCGAACCCAATTACATCACAGTAGTTACCTATTAGCACACGGCAGCCAAACAACATTATAACCAAACATTGCGCAACTTTAAATGAGTGTGTTCTCTAATAGATCAGCGACATAATAATGAAACAATGTTAACCAGGACTACTTTAAGTAAGGAGTACCTGTATGTTAAATTATTAAAACACTGGCTTGCCAGAGTAGCACCAGAGGATGGAAAATATGTAATCTGCATAAAAATCTCAATTTTGTTAATGGAAACTATTGTATCTATAATTGTGTAAGCTTACCTAAATGAATTAAAACAAAATGGCTTTATTCAGACTGAGTTAGAATTCAGAAGTGAATTTGGGAGACAGTTATTGGGTACATTTTCACAAGATTTTTGTTATACTCAGTGTCATCATTTCATAGTGTGCATAGATGAGGAACCAGATCCTCCATGTCTTGACTTCAACAGAAAAAGGATTGGGCTTGATGTATGAAACAGTCATGGTTATGACTCACCTTGTTCCCTTTCACACCAGCCTGTCAGAATCCCAGTTCTGAACTTAAATTCCATTCCTGTTGGTTTTGGTATGCATGCAACTAAAATGCCTAAGTTAGAAAAATTATACACCTGTCATTACACTGCTCATTATTCTACAGCATACACTCTTTATTCCTTAATATTCAACAAGCATGTTTTACTCCCAAGAACAACAGTATGCATTTTCAAGTTAATTAGTTAATAAATTTCAGCATTTTTAAAGAAGTTCATTATCTGAATAATATCAGACTACCTTCAAAATATTGCTTCACACACAAAAGTGGAAGCAGTCTCTTATTTGGAGATATGCTGACAAGGGATCAAGATACCCCATGGGTGTGTCTACACAAGATGCTTTACTATGCAGTAGATCAATCTAGTGCTCAGTAAAACATCAGCATCTACATGTGAGCACCATTTACGGAGCTATAAATTAGTCTACTGTGTGATTAGCTACTACCTTAAACTAACATGTTTAGATGTTGACCAGAAGCAAATTTGCTCCCACTCAGCCCCAATGCTAGTAGGCCACAGGGAAGGGAACTGACCCATTCCTGCTACTACTTAGCTCCCAGTTGCCCCCAGAAGCTGGGAGCCAAGCAGCACCTAGATGGGGTAGAAACCCAGAACAAAGGATATTGATTGGGCAACCTTATAACTCTATTAATATACAAACTATTACTTCAACTTATTTGCATAAACTATAAGGCACAGTCTACAAATATAACCAGAAGTCCTTAGACTACCTGGGTGCCCTCCAGGTCAGGGACTCCACTCCCAAAATATCACTACAGGAAAGGAGGTGTGGGGGGGGGAAGAAAAGGAAAAGGAGACCGCAAAGACTCTTAAGCTTTCCCTATCACCCAGGAGTGGCCCACATGGTGCCCCTTCACAGCCCTGGGGGTCCCTCCCCTGCGGGGACCCTCTCTCCACAGTCATGGAGGGTTGCTTCCCATTCTCCAGATTGAGCTCTGTTCCCTACTGGGCTTTTCTGCCACCCAATTCTACTGCCACTGGCCCGGCTTAGGGCCACATGCACTGCTGTGTGTAGTGGGTTCTTCACCTTGTGCTAGGAGTTGGAGGCCCAGGCAGCCTTGTGCAGCACTAAGGCTCGGTCTGCTCCTGGACCCTCTGTGCAGCGTTGTCTGCACTGAACTGATGCCCTGTGCTAGCAGCTGTAAATCCAAGCCACCTGAAGCAGCTCTCATCCTCTGTGCAGCAACTCCTACACCCAGCTCCTGGCCTTGTGCAGAGGCTGGGGACCTGAGCCACCCAAGCAGCTCCAAAGATCTTGCTCCATGCACTGACCTGTACTCCGTGTCTCTGGCCACATGCCAAAGGTCACAGACCTGAGCCACTTCACACAGCTCCAAGGGTCCAGAGGCCATGCACTGTGCTGCACACTGAAAGCCTAACCGCTGGAGCTGTCTGTAGCACCCCGCAAATGGAAGTCATTAGGGGCTGTCCTGGGCTACTTCTTTGCCCTACTGAGCAGCTCTCCTCAGCTCTTCTAAGCCCCATTCTTTTCTCTTCTCAATACCAGATGCATCTCCCTTGTCTTGGGCACACAGCTCCTTTTCTACTCTCCAGGGCTCTGCCCCTGAAGTCTTCTGGACCCGACAGTGTTGCAGTCTTCAATCAGGCCCGAGGGAGCTCGTCTCCCCCTCCCCTCAGGAAAGGGGCATGGCTTCATTTCTCTTGAAGCCTCCTGATTCGTGGATGGGCTCCACCAATCAAAACAGCAGAATCTCAAGCCTGGGACTCAATCCAAGCTCTAAAAGGTAAGCGTGCTACATCAGATTCTATTGTTATAGGGGTTTTTATGGTGTATTTTAGTAATAATCTCCTCGTTGGATAATGCTGTCCTGCAGATTACTGTGCCAACTCTGCAGCCCCAGAAATTGGCACAAGAATCAAGGGGAAGTACCACTTTTATCTAGAAAATCATAGCGGTTAAGGTCACAAGCCAACAGGCCAAAGGGAGGGAATAGGCAAAAGGTAAAGAAATATCAACACTCCAGCAACATATACTCAGTACCTTAATTTCCTATCCCACACCTCTGAAACTGTTCCCAAACAAGCCTTTTGTCCCTAAAGAATTCAAACAGGAGCCTGCAGGTACCCGCAAGTCTGACTCTAGCTCCTTGAGACCACAATCCTTACTAACCAAGCCAATGACTAGGGATCTCCATAAATTGCACTGAAAGTGCCCCTTGCAGTGGCTCCTTTAATATTTTCATTTCACAGCTTGCCCCCCCCACCTCCCTAATTGGCAGAGGGGCCCCACTGGCCAGGCCATTTGCTGCTGCTTAAGATACACTGCAGTTTTTGCTCACCTGGTGATCAGTGGCAAACAGTCCAGTTGGTGGGGACCCTCCGCCAATTGGGGGCGGGGTGGGCAAGCAGCAAAATGAAAACATGAAAAAAGCCAACCGCAGGGGGCCCTTCTGGCATGGTTTAAAGAGATCTTGACCAATGAGATCTCCATCTCCACTGGGAACTTCTCTGTCTACAGCTGACCAAGTTACAGTGCACGCTACTCTTTCCTCCCCCTTACTCCAGCCTCAAGCTTCCTCTTCCTTTTTCCCTTCCCCCAACCCTGGGGATTTCTGGGAGTTGCAGTCCAAATTAACAGTCAGCACAGCTCTGCAGACTGCCCCTAGTTCCTCCTGCTGTTACACATATTACCTTCACAAAACATTATGTCTTTATGCTTTTGAAGATGCATTACATAATTTTGTCTTTATAAAAAATAATTGACTTCCAGTTCAGTCTAAAAATATATCCATTTCCAGAGATACTACACAAAAATTGGGCAGAAATTTAGGAAGTCCAGAAAAAAAATCTCTTTACAAACACTTGATTGACTGCTGCTGAGTATAAAATATGCACACTAATTAATTAATACTTGTTTACTAGAAATTATATGCTTCCACTGAATCTCAGCAATCATGATTTTTCTACAAGATTATGTTATGAAAAAGGATCAGGAAGAACTTACAGATTCACAGACAATATGGTACACACAAAGAGAGTTCAGGTGGTGTTAGTATACTCTCCACTAGAAAAATTTTCAACTGTTTGCTAAAGAGCTACTGTAAATATCTCCTCCCCACTTCTTTCCCAATAAAAGACTATAATTCTGTCATATATAGGATGAAAGCTAGGAATTGGAGTACAGGTGAGGATACAAGCTTGGAGAAGCTCCTCTTCCTCTACCCACAATCGTAAATTATTTCTACTACCCTTTGTTTCAGCTTTAGAAGCAATGACATTTCAAGATGTAATGGATTCCATTGTTCACAGTGTTTAGTTGACTTCCAAATGTCCAAAATTTTTTCAGCTTTTTCATACTTTATATATGATACCCAATACTATAGCATGTAATGATCAGTACAATAGTGTGAGAAAGGGAAATATTTTATCTCCATTTTATTGATGGGGGATTGAGGTAGTTTTATAGGCTGCCCAAGGGTATATAGTTCTATGTACTAGAACAGCTGCCCTTGGAAATGCTTGTATAAAAGTTTTTACAAACTTTACAAGGAAGTATGTGGCAACCTCTGTGGAACATGGGGTGAAGAGAAAAAATTGCAGATTTTGAAGGACATACCAGGAAACCCGCCTGTGGGCAACATCTATAAATAGTTCTGCTAATAGTCAGCTTAGCTGAAAAAACATGGATGCCTCCGAGTCCACCCAGTTTTCAATACACAAAAACACTTACTGTTTCCACTCAAACCTGTCAAAGGGCAAATCATTGTCTCATCCTTCATTCCTGGATGATCTTCAGGTCCAGAAATGAAAGCCTGCTTTCTGTAGCTGGGCCATCCCTGAAGGAGTACTTGTAAGGCAAAGGACAATTTATGCCTTTATAAGGTTCCAAAGATTCTTCTAACTGCACAATCAGCATTATTTTTTTTTCTTTCTTCTGTTAAGGTTTGTTCAACTGTAACCAAAGCAGCTTAAGTTCTGTGTGGTTAACAGAACAAGATATACTGCCAAGGATTGATGCTATTAATTTTTTTTTTTATCTCTTTCTCATGAATATCACATGCTCTGGTGAACTGAATTGTGCATAACAAACTCAGCATTTTCTTTGCTAAAAGAAACCATGAACGTGTTTCAGAGAAAATGCTTGTGAGATATGCAATACATATACATATTGAAAGAGACTTTCTGTCATTTGTGGATGATGCTGACCACTTTAATTAGATTAATAAAAATGATGTGTATTTTTAAAAATCTGTGTCTTTCCACCTGACCACTTGTGCTGCAATTTTGAAAAGCTTGAAGGTATGCAAATGACCTGCTGTATGGCCCAAATAGGACATTTAAAAACGTGTTAGACTCCCATGCAAACTCTGTGGATGTCACTGTGCCAGAAGATACTACTGGACTGTGGCTAATGATATAGCAGTTCAACAAGACTTTTCGAAAATCCTTGCTGCTCCCATATACTCAGCCAGGTGCTGCTCTGTCGTATCAAAAGCATAACTCATATCTTGTGATTTAGTTAAATTATATCATCAGCAAATATTTGTTGCTTGCTCTAACATCCTAAAGGAGTAAAACAACTCATACATAAGAAATCCTTTGTCAAAGGGAGAAAGAGGAATCAGTGTCTGTGTTGGGGCTGGTGGGAGGATTGTGAGGGGAGGGAGGATTTTACTCTGGGACTTAGAGGTAATGGCTAGGCCAATGGTTAACACTGAAATGGGTATTATTTCCACACAGAGTGTAACTAACTGGTGGAATTCACAAGATGTTTCAATAAGATGTTCCAATAAGATGTTGTAGAAGCCAACAGTTTAAACCAGGTTAAAAAAAATGACTGGTCAAATTCATGCAGCATAGGTCCATCACTGGTATTAAATCAAATAATCGGACTCAATCTTCAAGACTGATCCTGCCTGACCAACCTGGTCTCTTTCTATGACCAGATAACAAAGAGCTTAGATGGGAAGGAGGAAGTCGATGTCATCTTCTTGGACTTCCAGAAGGCCTTCAACACAGCACCCCCCCCTCCCCCCCAATTCTGGTGGGCAAGCTGAGGGACCGCGGTATTGATGAATGCACAGCCACATGGGTGTCAAACTGGCTCCAGGGGCGAACCAGAGGGTGGTGGTGGACGAATCGATGTCAACCTGGGAGGGTGTAGGCAGCGGAGTCCTCCAGGGCTTGGTCCCTGGGCTGGTGCCGTTCAAGATCTTCATTAGTGACCTGGACGAGGGTGTGGAGAGCACCCTGTTCAAGTTTGTTGATGACACCAAGCTGTGGGGGAAAGTGAATACACTGGCAGGCAGGGACTGCATCCAGGCAGACCTGGATAAGTTAGAGAAGTGGGTGGATCTGAACAGGATGCGGTTCAACAAGGACAAGTGCAGGGTGCTGCACCTGGGGAGAGGGAACCAGCATTATGTTTATAGATTAGGGGCTGACCCTCTTAGCAGCACAGAGGCAGAGAGGGATCTTGGAGTCAGGATTGACTCCAGGATGAATATGAGTTGCCAATGCGATGAGGCAATAGGCAGAGCCAACCGCACCCTGTCATACATTAACACAGGCATCACTAACAGGTCCAGAGAAGTCTTGCTCCCCCTCTATGCAGCGCTAGTCAGGCCACAGCTGGAGTACTGTGTCCAGTTCTGGGTGCCGCACTTCAAGAAGGACATGGAGAACCTGGAGAGGGTCCATAGGAGAGCCACTTGTATGGTTGAGGGCCTCCATGGCCAGCCCTATGAGGAGAGGCTGAGGGACCTGAATGTCTTCAGTCTTGGCAAGAGGAGACTGAGGGGGGATCTTGTGGCTGCCTACAACCTTATCAGGGACTACCAGCAGGGACTCGGGGAAAGTCTGTTCACCAGGGCCCCCCTTGGAGTCACCAGAAACAATGGCCACAAACTGAGGGAGGATAGGTTTAGATTAGATATTAGGAAGAACTATTTCACTGTGAGGATGGCCAGAGCCTGGAAGTGATGCTCTCACCCTGCCTGGAAATCTTCAAGAGGAGACTGGATAGGCACCAGTGCTCCTTCCTGCCCATGGCAGGGGGTCGGACTAGATGATCTGTCTAGGTCCCTTCCGACTCATTGATTCTATGTTAAGATTCTCTAATGCTGGAATCTGTTAGGCAAGAGGGAGACAGGAGCAGCTCAGTCTGGATAGGCCCAATATCAATACAATGTACAAATATTGATAAATAAATGTATAGCAATTACTTCTGTGTATCATGTATCAAAATGAACTTCAGGTACCCTGCTGCCCTTTTTTATGAGTGGGAATGCTGATACAGGAGATGCAGTGACACTTTAATTAGAGCAGGTCTTGTAGCCTACCTAATTAAAGTGCTGTCCCCCTCCCCCCACCCTGCCCGCAAAGCACACGTAAAAGTGCCCAATGAGACTGTGGTCTGAGCCACTATGGCATCTCTTGGAAGGCAGGATTTCAGTCCCTGTGGGTAGAAGACAAAGAGAATAGTTGTTGGGGGATATGATTAAAGTGAGGTGAATTTGGTTGGGGGTGGGTGGGAACTAGTATTGAATTGCTGTTGGCCACTCTTTTCCTGCCTGAATTCAGTAGGAAGGGCAGCCCAAAGAGAGGTCTGAACCACAACAGTATATAAACCACTGTGAGAGGAGTTACAGGCCTCTCTCACAGCCCATTGTTTGGATGTGTAAAGTTAGAGGGGGAATACTGCATTGCTAGTGATGGCCATTGTCACTTGAGACCCTATGCTTGCCTTACTGTTTCCATATTTTTTTAATCTGTTGTTTTGTAACAAGTTTAGACAAGGAGATGGGGGTCAAGAAGCTATCCTCTTGGAAATGAAATGTGAACAAGCCATTGAAAAGGGCCTGTTAGAAAGAAAGGTTCAAATAGGATATCAAATGTTGAAAAAATATCTCCCTTTTCGCTGCACTCTGGTTGAATTTATTTTAGTTAAGGTACGAGTACAGTTATAACAGTGAAATTTGATAGGATTTTCCTACTCAAGAAAAGGGAGGAGAAAAAATATTTACAACTTGCCTCTAATGCTTTTTCATTAAGTGTATATTTAATCATCAAAAGTCCACTTTAATGCCCATCTTTCCACTTAGAAGCCCCATTTTTGCTGCAGGCTGTGCACAGAAACTCAGAAACCTCTTACAAAAACCAGCAGCACTCAAGTCATGTCATATAAACTAAGCAACTAGGCAGCAACCTGACAAATGGCTCTGTGTTTTCCTTGCTGCAAAACACAATAACAAGGGACAGTCTTTGCAATTTATTGTTTTGCTTCTCTTTCCATCAGACACAGCTATTCTACAACCTGCTTTCTGCTGATAATACAAAGAATAAATGATACGTTTTCTAAAAGAGACCTAGGGTATAGGAGTGTTTAACACTGGGCCTTAGTTCAAAATAAAAATAGTTAGAATCACAGCTGGTGCAACAATTACACTCCTGTTGATGACAAATGTTTGCAGAGCAATGGTAGAATAAAGTAATTACAAAGGAAAGAGATTTAAGAAAATGGTAGTTTTAAGAAAAGGTAGATAAGGAAATAAATAGGCTAATTGCAATGTATAGAAGTCATTTCTCTGAACAAAACCATCTTTTTTTCCTTTCAGTCAAATTTCTTCCTCTGTAGAAACAAAGCTGAAACAGAATCCAGCTCCAAAGAATGAGATTAGATAAACTGTTGCTAAATTCCCACGGGCATAATTCTGAACTTAACAAGAAAGGTGTTTTTCTCTGATATTTCTTACCAAGATGTCTGAACAGCAACAATTATTTCTATAACTCACCTTTGCTCTTTGATTACAAAAGTTCTCATTTTGCTGTGTGCCTGGCAATGCTTATTTGTGTTCAAGGAAAGGTTTGAGGCTACTCTACACATATTAAGAACTTTGCACATAATATGAAATGTAGACAACTATATCTGTCTCCTAACAAAGACAACCTGAAAAATTGGTCTCTGGGGATGTGCAACTCTTGAATCTTACTGCTTGTGACTCATGCCGACACAATATGTGAACAAATGGCTTTCCAATTTCATATTCATTGCTCTGTTGAGACTTTCACATGCCTGAATCTTTCAGACAGATGAGTCTTTCCAGCATGTAAGAATATGAAATGTAATTTAAATTATGTTGTGTCATATGTGATTGAAAAAAATAATTAGTTAGTTACCATGGTATCCAAGAGATATGGAGACTTTTTAATATTTAATTGCAACTAGACAGGCTTTTATTATTCTTATCCTCATATTCCATTTCCTCCTTTATTCTAGCCTTTGTGAACTTTGTATTTTGCTAATACATGTAAAAATATGGTCAAGTGAAAATATAACATGTCATGAATAATTCATTAGGAACTGTTATCTATTAAATGTTCTTCCCTGCATTAATAGGGATTGAACAATAAATGTATTTAAAAATCCTATTGTAAAGTGAGTTTTGCCTTTATTTTACTAAAAGATATTTCCCAGCTCTTACAGATACTTCAAACTAACATATGCCAAACAGTTATCACCACATGTGATCATTACATTACAAACAGTTTTGATGACTATTGAAAAGTTTAACAAATGAGCCAGCTGGAGAAAACCAACATTTTTCCACTGAAGTCACTGTAGCTACACCAGTTTACACCAGCTAAAAATCAGTCTCACTTATTGTGTGGGCCTTGATCACACAAACCCTTTGGGGTGTAAATAGTTTTAAGTTTACATATCATTTCAGTGACTTTGATGGTTATGCATGTTCATGTTTCCAGAATCAGGGTACTGTTTTGTAAATTGTTGTTAAGCAGAGAAGTTGAGGATGCAGAGAAAAGAGATAACATTTGTATTTCCATTTATTATTCTTATTTTAGCCAGTCTCGACTGTCTGTATTCTGATTTACTGAGACTCCTTTAAAAATCAAACAAAAAATCTGATGTAACCTTAATGGCAGAAAAAGCTTTAAACTAGAATGGTAGAACAGGAAACTAATAGCAACATGGTAGTAATGATGATATAGTGGTTTAAAGCACTCTTGTCTCTGACTGGACCTTTAGTCTCCGAGTGATATTCTAAAGACTTAGTATCCAGAAGAGCTACTGTCAAAAACTTGGCACATACAGCTAGCCTCTGTAACTCAATCACTGAGTAATACAGCAAACTAATATATCTGCTGGCCCTCTTTTTCTTTAGAGCAAATACCTCGTATGTGAGCATTCAGATAAACATGACCATATTTGTAAGATATTCTGAGATATTCTGTTCATGAGTTATTCTGCTCCAGGGCATGTCAACAGTAACTGTAGGTAAACTAATATCCACTGTACACTCAGCGCTAAACGGAAAGAAAATTCCCTCCTTTATAACTGAGATTGGAGGCAAATCTTTTTGAAGACCAGATGATGAGATGGTTTTTTATGGAGAGCTAAATAATTTGCTTGCAATGTTGATCCATACAAAGCTCATGGCATCTTAAAAGAGGCAACTGCTAGAAATGCACATCTGATCATTGTTTTACAATGACATAACAGGTGCTGTCTGCACTAGTTATAAAAGTCAGTCTCTTCAAAGAAAATCTCTCCAGCACTGAGAAAGTTAGATTGTTCAAGCTGATTTATGCAGTGCTACTGTACATTAACCTCTCTCCAGAAGGAAGCAAAAATGAATAGTACTGCATCTTTTCTGCACGGGGACATGATAATAATGATAACGAGAGTCCAAAGATTATCTGCTTGCCCTGCAAAAAAAAAAAAAAGGGAATTTTTGTAAACTTTAACCTTTTGCACAGCATCTGGTGAGCTAGGAACATGCTTATTTAAATTAATTTGCTTTAAGAAAACAAAGAAGCCAGAAATAAACACAGAAAAATAGTAGATGTAGATGTCTTTAAAATGACCCTAGTGATCTAGCTGGGGGCTCCACCAAACCAACCAGTAGTTAAGGTCAATTCCCAGGCAAACTTTAGAGGCAGCTCAGAGAGCCCTTGGTTAATTAAACACAGTGAACCTAGTTAGGCTCAGCACTATCAGAAGTGTGTTAGTCTGGGTTGGGAGACAGAAAAGTGCGGCGATTAACAAGAGCTTAAAAAAGTAGCTTTAAAGGGAAGACAGCAGCCATTCAGTTTGATTTGCCCTCCCCCCGCCCGTGCCCTCCATACTGGAGGAGGGGGAGGGAGGGAAGCAGAAAGGTACATTGAAAAGAGAGTCAAATTGGTCTTTGTCATGGAGTGGAGCCTAGGAGCGGCCATGATCCCTCTAGTGCCCCCTACCGTGTCAAGTAGGTGACCCAGCACCCTCTTTTCTCACCCGCCACGTCTTGTTGGTATATATAGGTTTCTATGGGAGGCTGCCTTTGATCCCCTTGTACACAGTGTTATGCTGATACTGTCCCCCGTTCTGTTTGGAGTGACCCGGTGCACCCCAGCCTTATGGGCTATGCGTGTCTCCTACCTCTCCTTTAGCATGCCCCAAGCCTCACAACTCTTTTGGACGTTATCAGGTCCTTTTCCTTTCTGCGCCCTGCCCAGCGCCCCTGGGCTTGTCACACAACCGGTGCCCCTTCTCTGGCACCCCTGGGCTTATCATGCAACCGGCACCCCTCTATTCATTAGCCCTCTCGGGCTTACTAACCATACTCTTCCCAGTTGGGCTCAGGCAGCCTGAGCCTTACCTGGCCCCTTTGACCCTTCAGGGTCCCCAACACTGGGAGCCCCTCTGGGATCCTTCTCAGTCCGCACCCCTCCTGGGGTTTCTATCAATAGTATAGGCCCCCTCCTGGGGCTTCGCTCAATACTTGCCCTCACCGGGGTTTCTCTCTGTACACACCCTCTTGTGGGGCTTCCCTCAAGTACGCGGCCGCTCCTGGGGCTTCTCTCTGCCCTCTCCAGGCTCTCTGTAATCACGGACTCACCCTCTCTGGGCTCGTCTCTCTAGTAGCACCCACCCTGGGCTTCTCTTCGTGTGGCTGTCCCCTTGGAGCCTAACACGAGCCCCTGTGGGCTTCTCACTGGTGCTCCTTGCCAGTGGGGCTCAGGTGGCCTCAGCCATGCCTGGCCCCAAAATCCTGGGGTCTTGTACCCCCACTACGGTGCCCTCACCGGCACTGTGCCCTTCCCCAGGGCTGGGGTAGTACACCCTGCAATGTAGCACCACACTCCGGTGCTGGGAGCACCCCCACTCTACTGGGGCGCTCCTAAATGAGGCCTCCTCCATCCCCTTATAGCCTCTCCCAGTCCTCCGGTGTAACAGTAACGAAACAGAACCATAAGCCAAACGGCTGTAACACAAGAACAAGCCTCCTGGCTATAACATGGGATTTAAGTTCACTTGGCTCTCTTGCAATGACCTCCCCGTCAGGGTTCTTTCCACCCTTAACATGCTGTAGCCGCTTGGGTGGTCAGGCTGCAACAATCGGCTCGGCTCGGCTTGGCTCTGCTGCAGAGCTCCCACACCTCAGGCTGCCAGAAGGGAACTGCTAACTAGGCTCCGGCCTGGGCTGTTTATAAAGGCCAGGCCCAGCCCCTTTCTGCTCACGTGACCCGCCTAGTTGCCCTGGCAACTAACACCTGTGCTGTCTTCAGGAGTTTCAGCTACCCTCATTCCTTCATAGGAACAGGGCACCTGCGTGACCCTGTGACAGTCTTATTTTGGATTAACTCTAAACCTTTTCAGTAAATCATTCCTCTACAAAGTGATACTTTCTTCAAAGCTGAGCCTCCAGTGAATTCTTTTTTCTCCTGCCATTCCACTCTGGTTTTATGATGATGCAAAGATGACACAGTCCACACTGTAACGGAGAAGCAGTAACCACTATAGTAATTTATAGTCAAATGGTGCTGGTTCCTTGTAATGAAATGAAGGCACTTATTACAGAGATAAAATTTAAAACCCAAAGCTAAGGTAAAATGCTTTATGGGCATAAGCAAGAGCTCAAAGAGTTTTGCTCATTAAATCAAGATGGCATGCCAAACAGCAGTGGCCAAAAATTGGATTCGTTTTGGAAGAGAAATGCTATGAGGGATCACTGAACCGTCAATTCTGCCAGTGTTACAGAAAGCATATCTTAAAAGTTCAATGGCCTTTCCTTCCTACACTTGCCTTCAACAGCAGCCAAGTCTCATCTGTAACTAGTATTCCAGTTATTTTGTCATATACAAAAACTTAAACATTCTCAGTAACAGAGCTGTATGTGTATAACAGGAACTATCTAAATCACATTTTAACACTGTTTGTGACTTGCATTGTAAAATACACCCAGAAATCAATCTTGTTACAGCTTTTCTGGGTTTTATAATGGAGCTGATCCACTGCTTTTATTAGGTTTAATTCTGACTTGCATGGCACATCTACATGCAGCTATACAGTGCCATTGTTGCGGCACTGTCATTTAGTACGTCCTTTTGGAAGTACTAAAAGGCAGCACAGTAACAGCCAATGATTTATGGTTATTTTGGCCTTTACATTGCTGTAGCAATGCACTACAGCAAAGGAGCACTTTGCTATGGTGATGTAGCAGCGACATCATGGTTTTTGCTAATGGATGCTACGACATCATAGCACATAGCTATGGCACCATAGCATCTTGTGTAGATGCACCCATATAGGTGTACATGATGGAAGAAACAGGCTCATTCTGAGGGGTGATTTCCCTTTTTGGAAAGGAGATGATCCAGCTGTCTCTGAACTTTAGGAAACTTCAGGTGTATGTCTGAAAAACCATTTGAGCACTTGCAAATAAAGTATTTAATTTAACCTTTGAATGCATATGTATTATTCCCCACAGAGTTGTGTGAATTAGAAAGTAAATTACTTCTGCAATGTTACAAGACTAGAAATGACAAAGGAATTTACAATTAATCCATCCTTATATATTTCATTTAAATGTTTAATTAATAAATGCAGTGCAAATAGGCTAGTGATACACTGTAAGACTTCAAAGCAAGGCTATAATTCTATAGTGGCAGTTATTTGAGCTGCAGTACTAGAAAATTATCAATATAATAGCACACAAACACCGTACTAATTCAGACCACAGGTCCATCTAGCACAATTCATCTCTCACGGTGGCACAGGATAGTTGCTGATGGGAAGAGTATTTTTGTGGGGCCTATCCAGATTATATTGTTCTCTACCTATCTTTCCTTACAGCTTCAAGCATTTCAGAGTCTTGTAGACTGTTAATATGGAGACCGCTACCCTATATATCCACTGATAGACCTATCCTGCATTAATTTGTCCAGTCCTCTTTTGAATCTAGTTACATTGCTAGGCTAGCAAACACCTTGTGGCAAGGAGTTCCACAAGCTAAATTACATAATGATTGAAAAAACTTCCTTTTTGTTAGTTTTAAATCTATTTCCTAATGCTTTCGCTGTATGTGCTCCTGTTTTCCCCTCAGCTTAATTAGCTATAATTTGTTTTTTCCCCAATTTAATTAAATGATGATCTCATGGAAGAGAAGGTCAAATGTGGCACATTAAACAGCTTTTGTGTTTTTTGTTTGTTTTAAGCCCACAACAACAACATTTACACTTCCTAGCTTTTTTACAAAGATCTCCAATGGATCATCTGGAGTTAGAAGACTGTGAAGGAATATGCTACAGTAGGAGGACATATTTAACTGACGCGGATACCTTAACAATCATGAGACTGAGTGAACTTTGTAGCCTATGAGATTCTTGAGATAAATAAAAGAAAACATTTTGAATAAAAAAAATGTGTTCATCTACCCCAACCATATTGTGAACAGAAAACGAAAGAGGAAGAAAAGGTTGCATTATGTATATTTCAAATTACTGCTACAGAGCTGAAACATACTATAACTTCTGAGCATACTAAAAATAAAACTATATCATATCTTTGCAATAGATTTTAAAAATGAACAATTCTGATGATTTTTGAAATGCAAGTCACTTTTTGTCAAAGATGTTTTGAAGACAAAATTATGATCCACCCTCCTCAATTCATCTTGCCTGTGCCTGGAAGGATTAAGCCACGTAAAATTAATTGTGATACTACAGAATTTCAAGCTTTTCCAAAGTTATTATTTGCAACTTCCTAGTTAAATGCAAATGCAAAACTTATTTTTTTTTAACATAAGCATTTTTTCTTTCTGTCTTTTGCAGAACTCAGATGGTGGATCTGAGTATTGAGAACCTTCCTCAGCCCTTATTGAGGTAAACTCTCATTGAACTATATAGGAATTTGCTAAAGTAAAACATGAATAAAAACTTCAGGACTTAGGCCAGTGAAGTCATCTTCATAAATAAGATGGTTTGCCATCCAAATGTATCTGACTGTAGTCTTCATCTCAGTCATGAAGACAGTCTTTATTTTTGAAGTTGCATTCATCATTCTTGGTTTAATGCCAGTAGCTTCAATAAATTTTTAACTAGCTAGATAAGTATAGTGTATTCAGAGAAACAGAGAGATCTAATTCTTCCTTTCTTTGTGCACTTATAACACCCAGTAACATTAATCAAGAGATATTTGCTCCCATGAAGAAGTAAATATATCCTGTAGTCACTGAAATGTAAACTCTGAAATAGGGTACAGTTTTAACCCTGAAATATTTTTTTTTCACGATGACAATGGCATTAGACAATTAGCAGTCTTGGCCTATGGTAGCTGAAACAGTATACACCACCAATTAACTACAGCTGTACTGACTTTAGGATTTATTGTTCATAATTAAGCAAAACCTGACTTACCAACAAGTAAATAAATCTTGCTATCCAACTTTAGAGCTATAAAAGGAGGGGTTTACATTTAGTGATCTTGCTCTTCTGTATTGGAAATACTGTAAAATAGTCATAAATGAATTACTGTGTAAATCCCCAAACTGAAGTCTTTATGTAAATATCCTGATCATAATTTATAGCTTTCTTATTTGTGCAACATTCTAGCTTATTGGCACTTGTCCTATGAATATACTGTTTTGGAAATTTTGCAAAAGGGCTATAAAACATTGTTTTCCCAATGCGCAGTTGTAAGAGAAAAAGAAAAAAAATCTTTAGCTCAAAAAATATGCCTGCTAAAATATTTTAAACTTGAAACAATCCTGGGGGGCAATGAATTTCCATGGAGTTAGGACCCTGTCTCATAATCAGAGCAATGCAAATATGCAAAACTCCACTGAAGTTGGTGGGACTTTATATATACAGGCATGCACTTATATCACAAAACTTCCTAGAAACTTCAGCTGAGGTCAGAGCCAGTTGTACTAGGCACTGTAGCCACACACGTGTGAGAGCCTTGTTACATCTCACGCTGTAAGCCAAACAGATGCTAATCATCTTAGTATTGTTTGTCTTAGTGGAGCAGTCACACCTTAAGGCAAAAAAACAGCTTTGGCTATCCTTCATGTGCACAGCTGTGACTTGCAACTGGAGACTTGGTGAGGAGGGACTGGACTAGGAGCAGGAATGGCTCACTGCTTGTGCTCGAAGGCTAGGTACAGACAGTCAAAAAGCCCAAGGCTGAATTGATTCAGTCTTTGCAGATAGCCTAAACTGCACAAATTAAATTGAAACAGAAATGAACAGACATTTACCTTTGACTCATGAAATGCAGTCAGATGCCTTCAGTGGCTCAGGCCAGAAGTTGTGTTTCTGGGATTTGCAGTCCAAAATCACAACAGTAGACTCTGCAGAGTTGTTTGTCACTTGTTCTTTCTGCTTCCAGGTGCCTCTGCAATATGTAGTTCACAGTTGCCCCCTCCCTGGCCCCAGCTGGGATTTGCCTGGGGGTGGCAGTCCCCCCTCTGCAGACTGGGCTGCATCCATAGCCAGGCTTGTCCCCTCTCTTATTCCTTTGTTAGCCAGCCCTCACTGCTCCAGCTAGGGAGCAGAGCGGTGGAGCCAGTCCTACTTTCTGGAGCAAACAACATAGCACAGCCCAAGGCTGGAAAGCATGCTGGGATGCTGGGGGACTCTGATTTAACTTAAACCAGAAAGAGGTCTAGAACAGAAGTTTCATAAACCAGTTTGACCCACGTTAAGTCTGATACTACATTCAACCAGGTTTATCTTAAACCAGTTTCAGCCATTTTGAAACTGGTTTATGTGCACTGAGCTTCTGTTCTGTTACAGGTTTAAACCAGTTTCTGATCACTTAAACCAATTTATGTGTAACTTCTGTCCCTAGCCTGAGGGGCCTTATCCTTTTTTTCTTTAGAGCCTGCCCCAATCTCATGCTGGACAGTGGGCACTGCTTAAGCTGGAAAAAGGATCAGGCCTCTCAGAGCTCAGGCAGCACCTGCCAGCCAACTGCCTGTCTGGCCAGGAGCCCAGCTGGAAGCACCACAAGTAGGGGGGCTAGCTCCAGAAAAATAGAAGATTTGGGCTTCTAGGAGCCAGACACATGCCCCAGGGAGGTCAGGTGCATGAATGCCTTGTGCCCCCAGAAGCTGGGGGGGCACAGCAAGCTCCCGCAGGTGGCAGCAGTGGCAAGCGGTGAGTTCCCACAGGTGGCTGCAGTGCTGCCAGTGGCAAGCGGGGAGGCAGGTGGTAAGTGCTGACCGGTTATCAGTGACCACCCACAGGCACTGCTGGCAGCATCAGTGATGACCAGTGGCGATTGGGGACTGCCTGCAGACACTGCTGGCAGTGTCAGTGGTGGTGGGGGGGGGTGATGAGCAGCACTTTTTGCAGGAGGTGCCCCACCAATCCAGGGGGTGCACATGTACCGGATGCACCTCCCTACGCGTTGCTAATGGTTAGGTGGTTGGAGCAGGGTGGAGCTCAGTGGCTACAGTGCAGCAGCCCAAGGCCAATTCCTGCTGACCCCTCACTCTGTTGGGCTGTTCAGGGTCCGTCCGCTGTCTTTCTCTGCCTGGCTTGCACAGCAGTAGCTGCAGTTGGCAGGCATCTGAAGCCCCTGAACCTCCCATAGCAGCCAGGTGGCTCCAGACATGGATTGTGAGACTCGGCCCTGCCCACCCAGGCTGGATCTGCACAAAGCAGGCAGGAAGGATGTACTTCTGAGAGCCACCTCCCCAGACCCAGTAAGTCCTGTCCCTGTACCCACCCCCATGCTCACTACTTCTTCTAGGAAGAGCCAATCCTGAAGCCCTGAAGCTTGCTTGTTCTGCTTGGGCCCAGTGGTCTAGGAAGATGCCTGAGGGGGAGGAGAGGGGAAGGGCATGCTGCCATAGCATCCAGGCAGCTCTGGACCACTTACAGCTGCCTCTCAAGCTGAGTGGAGTGAGAAGTCCTGTCCTTGTACTCCCCCATGCCTGTGCATGTTCCCCGACTGCAGGGCCTGAGCAGCGAGAGTGAGTTCCAGGGTTGCGGTGCTTGTGCTGGCTCTGCCTGGAATAACCAGTGGGACAGAGGCATCATGCCCAACCCCACTTCACTCCAGTGTCTCCTCTCATCCTGACTCAGGAGGGGGCCACTGCATTCTGGGATTCTGGAAGACTTCAACTTGGGCAGAATAGCTGTCTGGAGTGACCACACCTTAATGCAACAGGAGCAAAATCAGGCATCTAATCCACCTAATTTAGAGATAATCCTGCCCTAAACATCCATTTTGCAAATCAGATCCAGGAAAAGCAGGGAAACAGCCAAAAACCAAGTGCTTGAAGCCACTTAAAAGGTGTTAATGTGCAGTCAATCTAGGGGTTAAGAGTTTCAGAAGCTGGCTAAAATGACCATGTAACAAGGCCCTTGGTGACAGTCCCATGGCAAAATGGGAAATAGAACTCATATCTCCCAAATCCTAAATTAATTTACATGCATCATTGAATTTTGCTTTTCCTGGATCTGATTTGCAGGAGAGATGGAGAGATACTTAACATGTTAAACAAAAAACAGCTTATGATTTTTAAATGAACAAAAGACATGCCTTTTAAGTAAGATAAGCAAAAATTATATGGTAGATCCAACCTTACACCTATTGAAATCAGTACAAGATACTCTATTGTTTTAACTGGAAACAAGATTTGGCTCTCCAGGTTTATGTCAAGAAGGTAGCCAGTCACTGATTTTGCTGTGCTGTTGTTACACATATTACCTGTCTAAGAAGGGAGAGAATACTGAGCAATATGTTTAGTTAACATATAGCTATAATTTTAATGTATAATTTCAATAAAGGGAATATAAATTCCGTTTAATATCCCTAATTTTTAAACTGAATGTAGGAAATAGTGTAAGTTTCATTAAACATTGCCATTTGTTTTACACTGAAACTTCCACAGTGTTCATTCCCTGTCCTTAGTTTATATATATTGTTAACAGTTCTAAGTAAATCTCATTCTCTTTACATGAGGAAATTCAGAATGCTCTTTCATTCATTTAATGCCTAACTGGCACTCTAAAGCTTAAATGGTATACAACTCCAACAATCAGACATGCCTTGATAGGAAACAACGTATTGCCAAGCTACATATTTACATTTCTAGTATATACAGTCAACTTGGTTATATATATTTAAACAAACCCATTCATTTAAAAGAATCATCAATGTGAACAGCTTACATTAACCACATATCATGGGGATTTTTCTCTCGTCTTAGTCCCCTTTGTTTTAATAACCCTGGTGGTGCCATACCTTAAAATTATAGTGTATGGTCTTAGAAACAGCCCTTTGTTCTTCTATTTATTATGTAAAATGCCCAATATATACTTGGATAATATAAAATAAAAAGTAATTATAAACAGTGTACCATTCTTATTATTCCACCCCTTAAATGCATACAGAATGAAACCTTATACCTAGTGGAAGAGAACTACTGTGGTCATGTCCATGAGAGACTGGTTTCACCCTAGCGCTAAAGAATCCTCTAGACCAGAGGTCAGCAAAACATACAACCTGTGGAGTCACTGGATCTAAACCAGGGAGCTAGGCGTGTACCTGTCTCTCCTGTGGCAGGGGGTTTGTGGGGAGCAGCACCTGTCCACCATCCCCACCACCTTCCCGCCACCTGGGACCACCTGACAATAGCTGGCTCGCCCCTGAGGTAGAGCAGCAAGGCACTAGGAGGGCGACTGGATGTGCTGGAAGTAGGAGAAGGTGATGGGGACAGTTCACAGGGCACTGGAAGCCCACCACGCCTGAGCTTCACCAAGCACATTGGCTTCCAGCACCCCATGCACAGTTTCACTTTGTTAGGTAGCAAACTAAAACACCTCAGATGGGTTTTACCTTGCTACGTTACAAAGTCTTTTGAAGTGGAATATGCCACCATGCCTGTAAATAGCAATGCCATTAAAGTGGTGCAAAAGGGCATTTAAGCTACTTTAGAGCCCAATTTTGCTGCAGGTACAAAGGCCCATAGTGGTCCAGAAATAACAGTAGCCATAATGGTTCACGTCAGGAGTACTCACCTGCATGGGACCTTGATCAGGCCCTAGGACCTAGGTCAGGCGTATCTGGCCATGCTCCAAAACCTCACTGAATTCTGCTGTAGCCCATGAGGCTATTCAGGGCTCTGATTCTTCAAATTTTTACGTGCTTAACTCTAGCAATATAGTACCTGAATCAGGAAACCAGTTAAGCACACGTTTATATTTCAGCACATATTATTGTCCTTTGTCTTCAACAGAATTCAAACATGTACTTCAGTATTTTCGAGAGTGGTGCTTCAGAACGCAAGATTAATAGATACTAAACAATTCAGTCTTACAGTACTTCTCAATGAGCTTTTTCAAAATTCCAGTGGTATATCTCCCACCTATTAATATTTTATTTTCCCTGTATAATTTACAAACAAGAGTATGGAAAGAACATAATATGCCCATATAACTTGAAGAAAATTGTTGAATGGGATGATACATTAATCACCATTACATGATCATGTAGGTATTGAAGTGCCTATCCTTAAGCACAGATACATAACGCAGAATTTTGATTGTTCTAGGTTCCCAAAACCACAATAATTTATCTTTAAATCCTAGTTTTAAATGCTGTATTAGCAGTTTTATAGGGAGTATCTGTTGTTTTTATGGCAAGAAAAGCAAAAAAAAAGATTCTTAGTCCATAAAGTAGAACTTAAACACTATTTCCATCCTCAACTGTACAAAACCAAAATATTTCCCTCCATTCTGAAGGCAGATGTGTGGAAGTGGTGCCCCTATTGCAGTATTAATTCAAGCAGGTGGATTTGTAGGATCATCTTTAGTATTATTTGTAGTCAATAAATACAACCTTTCACCTCAGCTTTCCTCTTCTAAGCAGTTTACATGTGTATGGAGGGAAGACAGCACGCAATTGTACTTAATCTCCTTGAGCTGCTTTTGTCTTTTCTGCTACTTAAGTATTTTGATTTAGTTTCTCATAGCTCTTGAAAGAATTTTGATTAAGGCACAGGTAATCTCTGCCTTGTTCAGCTTCCCTTTAATATCCTTAATTTTTAAACTGCACCTAAGAAATTGTGTACACTTCATTAAACATTCTCTTTTATTTTACCCTGAAACTTCCACAAATGTTCATTCCCTGTACGCAGTTAATCACCTCTATCTTTTAACTTCTCACTCTTTTCCAGTGGAGTGTTTGAAAAAGATGAGTTAATCTTCTCCAGCTGACACACTCCATCACTCTAGGTCTGTTGTAGCACTTTCTAGGTGGGCCTATAACTCTTTCTGTGGGGAGATCTCTTTGTTCTGAATGACAATACATAAGCTGGTCCAAAGGCTCAAACTGGCGTATGTTTTTTTTCTTTATTCACCAATGTTTGTTTGCTTCACTCTCAAAATCCTACACCAGATAACTGGCAATTCCATTATCGTTTAAAAACATTTTCACAGAAACCCTTTTAAAAGGATTAATTTAATTTATCCAAACAACTCCCATGCTTTCTATCCCCAGTGATACATTCTGGATGTGCTTTGTGTTTGTACAGAGTTGCAACCCTCTATTCTCTTTTCCACCACTGAAGCTGGTCAGTTGAACCAGTGGGCATTAAGTGTGTCAGACCAATTCAACCAACATACCCTGGGAAAGAAAAGTTCTTCCAGTGCACAGGTCTGTTTTAAATCCCTTTCCTCCAAGAGTCTGGCACAATAAGAATTGGAAGGAAGCAGGCAAAAAATGATAATACATCAGCCATTGTGCAATGCTGTTCTGTTGCTCTACCCAGCAGACACACTGCAATTTCTTCCAAGACTGGTGGTTTAGAAACAAAACAAAACATGTCTCAGGTTTTGCATAGTCCCCAAGTCAAACCATTTTTTTTTGTTGACACTAGGATGTAGTCTTTCTTCTTTCCCTTTGAAGGCTTTAACCAGTGTGATAATGCAATGTGGTGCCTACTGAAAGAACAAAACAAAACATTGCTTTGTTTGGTTTGCTGTCTTCAAAATTCCTGTCTCAAGTAAGTGCATTTAAGAAGTGCCTGGACTTCAAACATCACCAGCTGTATGTATTCACAGATCTGTTAGATGCTACCAGTAACAAATCAGTGTCTGTGAAAGTTTGGATTCTCTGTCTTAGGGATGATCTAACCCTTCAGTGTTTGTTGTGAGCTGTGATTCCTTGTAAGCTGGGACAGGATGATCCTGCCAAACATACATGACAGAGAGGGCTTGAATCTTGGGAGTCTGCCACACTAGGTAGCATAGACTTTGAGATAGCATGTATAGAGCCAAGAGTGTTTGTTAATCAGGATACAAGAAACATTTGACGCTTTGTCCTTGGGCCCTGCAGTTGCATTAAGGCAATGACTGTAGTAATATCACATGTTTCTGGGATCAGAGAGAAATTATTCCCAACCCCCACTCACAAATGGCAAAATATATGTGGCAGGCTGGCCAGTGGGATCACTGGCAACCTGAATTGTTAGCATAAGCCTAAAGGGCTTGGGCTCCATTGGTGGAGTTTTTCCTTCCAGTTTTTCCTTCCTCACCAATCAGGGGAAGGCAGAAGGAAGGCAGCCCTGTCCTGCCCTGACCCAGGAATGAGGTAAAAGAGAGGACCTGAGAGGGAACTAACCCCTTGGGCTTCCTCATTGGTCCATTCCCAATCTGGGGTGGAGCCTCCAGAGGGAATAAAACCCCACATGCTGAGCACATGGGTGGCTTCGATGAGGAATGATGAAGCTGAGAGCTGGCCAGCGGGGCCGAGCCATTGCCCCAGAAGTGCCCTAGAGATGCCTCTGGAGAGGGAGAAGCAGTGGGCAGCTGCATCCCAGCACTGCCATGGGAAGAGTGTGGTGATGGTGCACAGGTCGGTGCATGGAGGGTCCGGAGGATGGATGGGACCTCGATGGCTGCATGAGACAGCACAGGTTCCCAACTGTGCACAAGCCAGGAGCCAAGGCCCTTCAGTGCATAGTGAGCTGAAAGGGATCACTGAGGCTGCATAAGGCAGTGTGGGTCCCCATCCCTGCACAAGGCAGGAGGCTTTGATGCACAAGTCGGTTTACAGGGCTGGTGGAGCTGAAGGGACAATGGCAATTGCACAAGGCAGCACAGGTCCCCCAACCTTGTATGAGGAGGAGGCCTTGATGCACAAGTCAGTGCACAGGGCTGGAGAGGGTCCAGAGAGTGGATGGGACCTCAGCAGCTGCATGAGGCAGCACAGGTCCCCAACTCTGTATGAGGCAGGAGCCCTCGGTGCACAGGACTGGAGAGGGTCTGGGAGATCTGAGCTGGGGGGACTGCTACAGCTGCAAAGCCCTCAGTGCATGAACTGGTCCACAGGGCTGGAGAGCTGATGAGACTCCGGGACTTCATGAAGCAGTCTGGGTTCTCAACCCTGTGATTGGCAGAGGTACCATGGTACATGGAGCCATGGCATAGCTGAAAGGACTCTGTGGCTGCACGAGGCAGCATGGGCCTTCATCCCTGCAGGAGGCAGAGACCAGTAGGCCCTAGTAGCTGCATGAGGCAGCTAGGGCCGCTCCATTGTGAGCAGCAGCTGGGCAAAGCCACAGGTCCCTGGCAAGATGGGAGTTTTGACCAGCCCACCCAGAAAGAGAGAGAGAGAGATAAGCCAGAGGGCCAAGGGGCCATGAGTGCCCAGGTAGGGGATCGGGGTCCCCCCAGGGAAAGAGGCAAAAGTCTCTATTGGGGAGGTGTGGCCCCCGGTGTTCAAGGGAGGTTTTGTATTCTCAGAGTCCAGCCAATCCAGGGGGCTAGGAGCAGATAGTATAGTCTCTTAGGGGTCACCTGTTTTCTTCTTGGTATTAACCCTCCATGCAGGGCAATTACTATACCATTGTTGATTTAGGATTGTAACTGGTAGGTTTTATGTAAACCTTTAAGGTTGTCCTGGATCCCTATGTATATAGGTGGGGTGGGCCGTAAGCTATATCTTTTACTGTGAAGTTATTTAATTTGATAATGTACTGTAAAAGGTTATGTATTGTCTTGTTCTGTCTAGTCATTGTTTAGGTGCAATAATGCTGTGGAGAGCCTTGTGATTATCACTTTGGATTCAAGAGGTTGCTATGGTCGGGTGTGGGTTGTATTGCTGTAACACTATTCATGTATTGCTGTAACACTATTCATGTATTGCTGTAAACAATTCTAACCATTGTTTGTTTATTGCTGAGTTCTATTTAGTGAACCACTGTTTAACCTAGTGCCACTTTTATTTGTTCTCTCACCTGCGGCCTCAGGCCTGGGAGTGAGGGGCTATACTCCAATAAGAAGACCATTGAGAGTCAGGCTTACCTCAATAAAGTGCCTCTTTTGTATCCACTTATTCCTGCCTGTGTACATGAGTAACAAGATTTATCTGCCTTAATAATATAAATTTGTATATAGTTCTAGGACATATTTGTGTAAATGCTTAATACTTTCTATGGATCCTGCAAATAAAGTTCTGTAAATAGTTAAATTTTACTGAGTGACCACAGTCTTTGCTCTGCTCTGTAGGAGAGGACAGTGAATTGAAGTCTGTCAAGCAGCTATGCTCTCAACACACACACACACCCACCCCAAACATCCCTTCAATTAAAGGAGTACCAACTGTGTTACACTATATATATTATTATATACAGTATATTGTATATATATAATTTTGCCTTCCTCTGAAGCATCAGAAATTGATTGTAGCTGGAGATGGGAAAGCAGATGGGGTTGGACCAGTGTTCTGAAGCAATGCTAAAAATGTCTGGTTGATGCATCAGTTGGAATTAGGAAGGAATTTTCCTTCAATTCACATTAATATTTTTTTTTACCCTCCTCTGCAACATAGGGGTAATCAATGTGTTCCTTGCCTAATCAACTCCTGCTACTACAGGAGCCTTGGACACTGTTGGCCCCTGGATCTTTCTTTTCCTGTGGTATGCACCAGTTTAGGTTCCTGAGAATGGAACCTAAACCTAGACCTGCTGTGGTCTAGCTATAACACAGGGATGGCAAAATACAAGCTGGGCCGGATCTGGCTGGATTTGGTCCATGAGGCCATTCTATCCCCTAAAAAAATGAAGAAAAGTAATATTTCTCTGCTCTTGGTTCCTGTCAAAAATGACAGGAACCAAGGGCAGTAGGATCCAGGGGAAGTCCGACAGGCTCCAACAACAGCCAGGCCCGCCCAGGCCCCCCTCCAGCTGGAAGCCCCAGCTGGAGTTTCTGGGCTTGGAGTACGTGGCTGCCCTGGTGCGGGAAGCTCAGGTAAGTGGGGATGGGGGCGCCCTGGGTAAGGAAGAAGCGTGGGGGTGGAAGTGTCCCTTCCCCACTTCATGGCCAATGCCCTGTGCTGCAGCTGCTTGCAGCCTGCATGGGGCTGCCTATGCCCGGTCCGGACAGCCCCATGTGGGCTGCAAGCACCTGCAGCATGGGGCACTGGGCGTGGAACAGGGGAGGGGCTGCTTCCCCCCCACGCTCAGCTTTTCCCTGGGCTCCTTCCCTGCGTGGAGAAAAGTGGCCCCTCACCCACCCTATGGCCGGCACCCTGCACTGCAGGTGCTTGCAGCCCATGCAGGGCTGTCCAGAGCAGGCACAGGCAGGCTGCGAGCGGCTGCAGTGTGGGGTGCCAGGCATGGGGTGGGGAGGGGCTGCTTTCTCTCCCCCCACACTCAGCACCAGCTTGTAACCCAGCCCCACTGCCAGGCTGGCAGTGGGGCAGGTTACAAGCTAGTGCTGAGCATGGGGAAGAGTGGCCTCTCGCCCACCCCATGGCCAGTGCCCCATGCTGCAACCACCTGCAGCCCACATGAGGCTGGCTGTGCCTGCTCCAGACAGCCCTGTGTGGGATGCAAGTGCCTGCAGCAGGGAGCGCTGACCATGAGGCAGGTGAGGGGTCACTTTTCCCATGCTCAGCACCAGGTTCTTCCTTGCTGGCAAGTAGGGGGTTGGGGTTGTGTGCTGCCCCCACCTGTATACAGGGCTGGGGGGCATTGGGTGTGAGTGGGAGGGGAGCCAGTGGGAGCACAGGACCCGCACCGGTGTCCCGGGGCTGGTGCCAGTGGCCCAGAGCAGGGTGGCAGGAGTGCAGGGTCCCAGCCAGGCCAGCTTCCCCCTCCCTGCTGGCCTGTGCCCCGCTCTGGGCCCCACTGGTGCTGGCCCTGGGAGACTGGTCCCAAGACATTGGGACATTGGTCCCAAGATGGTGACCAGGGGGCAGGATACCTGTTAAGGGGCAGAGCTACCTATGTGGCCCTCGACATCCTGCCAAAAATGGGTAAGTGGCCTTTCACCCAAAATAATTGCCTGCCCCTGCTATAACAGTTTCTAGGCAAAATTTAATAGCTATGATATACAAGAAGTCAAATTAAATGATCTAATGAAATAATAGAAGAAATCTCTTTGTTCCATACTTTTATCCTAGCAAGTTTCAACCTGATAAGATGCTAGTATGCAGTCAGCATCTAGAGCAGATGCTAAGTTTATGAAGCTTCAGTTCATTCTAATGTCCTATCAACTCCCAGGTTTTAACCACAGCAACAAACAAGAAGAAATCATTAAAGGAGAACATTTAAAGCTAAGATGAAGTTTCAGTATGAATGCAGCATAATTTAATGGAAGTCCATCAGGGTCAAAAACATTGTCCTGCTTTTGAACTAAGCCACTGAAGTAAAACATCCTTTTTTTGTCTATCTTTTTGTGTAAGATATAAGAAGAAATAGCCTAACTTTATAATTTTTTTCCAGAGCCCAGCCATTGCTTTCTCTCCTCTGTGCTCCCTCCCTGCTCTGTTTTATAATTTTCTGAGAAGGTATGGCTTCTCCATCACCTCCCAGTGAAGGCCAGGCAGATACACCATTAAGCTTCATCAGTAAATTGCATGCACCCAGAAAGATGGGTAGTTATACTTCCTTGCAATCAAGGTAGCTGCTGGAAATGGTGCCTTGCTGTTCTTGAGCAGGGATTTTAAAAAAATGTATTCATCCCCCTTCACAACCACAGGTTGAAGTACATCTACAAAAAGGAAAAACAAACCATCTTTTAATTTTTATTCTACTCTACTTATTCAAAGTTCCAGTTACTTTGCTACTGTTACTCTACTTTATATCAAGCATGCATTCAAGCAGAGACTAAAATCCACGATTTCCCTCTAGGGAATCCTAACCAGCAGGCTATAGAGCCCTATTTGTCAGATAAAGTAATTGATTTAAAATGCTCTGCAAGTTTATAAGTAGAGAGATTTGCCTAAATGAAATGGGCTTAATGGTTATTTCCCTTTATCCCAGAGGTGGCTGAATTTTATTTTTGTTATTATATATATATATATATACTCTGCAGGAATCTAAAATCTGGCTGAATGAGAGGAGATGTATTCATGTTAATCAGTGTTGTGTCTGGATATTTAGCTTGAGGCTAGGGCATTATTCAGAGGTGTCAGAACTGAAAAGGTATCCAAGCTACAGAGACTAGTTTACATGTTCTTCTGACTTCACCCACATGTTACGTTAACGTTTCTCTGAATTACAGAATGCAGAAAGGTTATCTATCTTCAGACTGTGAGATGTATAGGTTTTTTGTATGAAATAAAATACATTATCTGCCTCACATCTCCTTCAGCTTGACACATTAGGAACATAAGAAGACCAGGAAAAGACTTAGTATTCAGGTCCTTGGTTAGGAAAGAAGAAAATGTGCAATTCTAATAGGATTTTAAAAAATAACTATTACTTCAGTGTTACCAAATACTTCTTTTTGTAAATTGTTCTGATCCATGAATATTAAATGTTTGGTTTTATAGAAATATTTTATATGTATAAATGTATGTATGTAAGTATGTATGTATGTGTGTGTGTATGACTACAATTTTTAACAGAAAAAAAAAGGCTTTAGCAATCTCAGAAACCCCAGTATAAAATATAACGCATATTTACTCTTTTCCTGACATATATAATATTTTCTTTAAGCCAGTGTCTCTAAGTCCTCTGATAGCATCTAACATTGTTTCGCAAAGCATGGCTAAGGGTGTAGCCATGCAAGCCCTATCTTAGACTATATTAGGTATACCTAGTATACCAATAGAGTATGTTTTACAGCGGGGAAAATAAATGCTCTGATTTCCCCATGTTATCTGTCTGCTTCTTTGAGCTCTTTCTGTTCTCCTCTTTTCTTTCTCATTCCAAATATAGTAAGGAAAGGCATTATAGGATGCTGGAAATACAAGATCAACTCAACCCCATAGTAAGTTAATTGAGCCTATTTTTATCTCTCAGATGCTGATGAGTGAGTATTTATGTAGAATGTAAAGTTAGTAATGGGTATGGAATTTCTCTTAATCTGCATTAATAGACTAAAGCACATTCTAACACCTGGCTTTCAGAATTGACAGCCCTGGCTGTCCACACATCTCTCTGCTTTTCTTGAACAGTAGCCGAAACCTGGCACATGTATTTTTTTTAGCAATTTAAAATATTTAAAGATCTACTATACCGTAGACATTTTGGGGTTAGTCACTGGAAACTTGTTGCCAGTTTAAACATTTTTATTTGTTTTTGTGTGGCGGGAAACCTAAGTTGTTAATGTTTCATAGTTGCAGACATCCAACAGATCCATCCCAAATGAGATTAGACTATGAAAGGCACTTTAAAAGAACTGTGTCAGAAATTTGCTTTTCTTCTTCTTCTTCTTATATCATTCTTGCTGTAATGGTGCTTTCCAGACCACAGCAAAGCTGAACAAATAAAATCTTGTGTCTGCTGCTTTTGAAGAATCACTACACAAAGCACAGCCCCTACCAATGTAGAATTTAATAAAGAGCACAGACAGGACTGGCAATATTAGATGGTCTCTGCACTTTACTGGGACGTTAACTCCAGATGAAAACCTTTCTTTATCCATACTTTAGCTGTTTAGTTAAACTATTGCACATGTACTTTACATTACCTATTACATACGACTCAAAATATTTGCCTGATTTTAATTAGGCCAACGTTACTTAAACATCACTGGGAAGCTAGAATTAGATCTGGATGGAAAAAAAAAGACAAGTACATTTAAGTAACTTCACAATGTGGTTCTATTCTTAAAGTGAGTCTATAAAAATAGTATTGTAGGATTCCGTGTTTAATATCTCCCAGCAACTTCCACATCAAATTTGCTCCATTTTAAATGAAATGGCGTCTCAACTGGAGTAGCAGGGGCAAAACATTTTTAAAATGATCCTTGATAAGTTTATGAAAGGGATTATATGACATGGTTGCCTGAGGAAGCAGAGGACTGGCTATGCCACCTTTTTTTGGCCAGTCCTATGAAAAGACATGGGACTGAATTTGCCAAATAATTTTTCTAACGGCCAGCTGGGCTGTATCTGCAGTCTGGGTTCTGCTAAGAATAGCCAGGCACCTTTACCGCTAATAAAGAGTCCACGATTGTAAGTTGGCGAATATCATTCTTTTAACAAATGCACTTCTGCATGTTGCATATGGAACCTTTTTGTTCCTCACAAGCTTGGATAGCATGGTGGATGGCTCAGGTAAGGCCTGCTTTTTTGTTAGGTGTCTTTACAGTGCCTAGTACAATGAGTGTCACTGTCCTGCTGGCTGACTGGGGCTTTTAGTTGATGTTAATGTTAACATCCATAAATAAATATCAGTCTTTAAAGCAAGCAGACCAAAATGATAAGCTAGTGTTTGAATAAAAAACTGTTATTATTGCCACAATTATCCATAGCTGCATCCCACCACTTCTGGAACTAAGGCATGCCCATCTAAGCTAATACCATGCCCTACCTTGAACAAATCTGTAAGCCTCAATCAAATCCTTCCTCCATTTCTGCTCTGACACTTACCAGAAATTGAAATTTTGGGGGTCAGGCAAACACATCTAGAACACAAAAGCTTTAAGGGTTACTAAACCAGCCGGGAGTCTTAAGCAGCAAAAGCTGGGGCAAGAAATTACTGATTCACTACACCACTCCAATCTGCTGCTCCTGATATTGGAGGCATATTAAGCTCCACAATTCACTGGGGTAAGAGCTGATGCAATGAGTACATGACAGGTAAGAGGGCACAGTTAGTTTGAGCTTACTTAGTGCTCTCTGATATAATGGTAGATCATTTTACTAGCTTAAGTAAGATTTTTGACCAGGACTGAGCCCTTAATTTACTGATTATAAGCTGGGTTTTTTGTTTGTGTTTGTTTAATTGTCATTACAGTATGTTCCCAAACCTTGTGAACTATCAGACTTGAGGCCCAAGTGATTTTTTAATAGACATATTATAATTCTTCCTGAAAGGAGAGAGCTTAGACTTGAAATGTTGGCATGCCATTAGCTGCTGTATAGTAAAGGATTATTTTTGATTTGGCTTGAAACTCAGACCTAATCAATTACACACATACATCATAATTAATGAAAACACAGAAAGAAAGAAAATGATAATTCTTTCTGGAACCAAGCAAATTCAATTAGCTCATTATATATAGCATAATAATTGGGACCATTTGAATTGTTGACAGTTCTTTCTCTCTCTTCCTCTCTTTCTCCCCCTTTGCCTGCTTTCTTTTAGGATCCTTTTGAAAGAAGATCAAAGCATCTCCATTTGAATGAATGTTAATGGTCCATGCATTCATTTATAAAGCTCCAAGTCTCTGAAATCTACACACAGGATTTTTTTTCCCCTTCAGAATAGTGTCCGATTGAAAGTGTATTTGACACTATGAGCAGGAATTATGGCTGCTTTTCTAACAAAACAAGCCCACTTTAACATTTTCAAAACAGCAGCTAAACTGTGAGTTACATAACCTTTGTGATCCTTTTGCAGAATAGGTACTTTGAAGTACAGATTTGCCAGAGAGTTAATGACTCTCTTCCTCATGCATATGCACCTTCCATTGCATTGTACACAATAATAAATATGTGCACAAGACTGCCCTACAAGCTTGGGAAAATGTCTAAGCCCTCTTGCAGGGGAGGATGTAATCCTGACAGGTGGGAGGTGCTGCAATTTTCTTCTCATTGTAATACAATTATTTGAATTCTACAGTCAGATAAAGATGTCACTAAGTACTTTGTCTTCTGAACAGAAATTCTTCCCTGTGACCTAAAAACAAGTGCACAGTTACATGTATATTGTACCAAAATGGTACTGCTACATTAGGGCTTAATCCTGAGAAGTCATTCTCACACAAGCAGTCCTTACTTGATGACTTACACCAAAGTTCTTTACATATTTTTAACAAGTTGCATTATAACAGTGGCCATTTGAAATCAGGGCCCCATTGTATCAAGGACTGTACAAACACATCATAGTCACAGAATACAATCTAAACAGAGGACTAAGGGCCTAATCCAAAGGCCAGTGATATCAGTGAAAATACCTCTCACTAGCTTCTACCAGCTTTGGATTGGCCTATATGACTGAGTGAAGGTTTGCAAGGCTGGGCTTCTTATAACATACATTAATAGATTCATAGATTGTAAGGCTGGAAGGGACCTTAGAAGATCATCGAGTCTAGCCCCCTGCACCAAACAGGAAAAATAACTGGGGGTCAGGTGACCCCAGCAAGATGACTGTCCAGTCTCCTCTTGAAGATTTCCAGTGTAGGCAACTGCACCACCTGTGGAGGGAGCTTATTCCACCATCTGGACACTATAACCGTGAAGAAGTTTTTTCCAATGTTGAGCCTGAAAGTCTTCCAGGAGTTTGCGGTCATTATTCCTGGGCACAAGGGTACTCTGGTGAACAGTTCTTCACCAAGCCCTCGATGCTTTCAGATACAGGCTCTGCTCACTACATGACCTGTATCTGAAACATACGGCAATGTACAATTATTAAACTTGTGCGTAAGCGAACTTCAAAAGTGTGAGGGTGGCAATGTTGTGAAAAAGGGGGTTGAATTTTAGGTTAGAACCATATAAACATCCAAAAGTCTGGATTTTTCCCCCCAGTCTTATCTGAATCAACAAGAATTTTCTGCCATAAAAAGACCTCAAAAACTTATTTCTGGTTAAAGTTACTGTATTTTAAAATCTGTTTTCTGGTAAGAAATACTGCAAAGAACACTTTTTTGATATTTCTGGAAACTAGAAAGCTCATAGCATGATTTTATTTTAATTAAACAGGTCCTCAAAAAATCAGGTTAGGGGATTAGATTGGGAAATTCTAAAGAGAACATTGTGGCACTCCTTATTTTCTCCAAATTGTCCATTTATTTCATCTTGCATTGCCCTACAAACACAGAAACACAAGCGGCCAGATTCCATTTCTAGTCACACAATTGTAATGCTATAGTAATATTAAGGAATTGAAGCTGAAAATAATGAAACCACTATAGTTTTGTTTTGATGTACATGCTAATTGCAGAAGTTTGAAGTTTTCAAGTCATATTCTGCTCACAACATAAATGTAAACCTGAAGTAATTTGATTGGAGTCAGTAATTATTTGAGATTCACACTACCTTCAACATATAACAGCTGTACCTCCAATTAACAATATAGGGCACTGCAAAATCCCCTTAAGCTGGTATGTGTTGACCTCTTTGGGCACATCCCTATGAGTGCTCATGCACATTTTCCCAGGGACAACTAGCAGCATCACATATCTGTGCTGCTACTAGTTGGCCCTGGGGAAAAGCCCCTGCATGCATGCTCTGGAGTGCAGTAAATTGTCTTGGGTGGGAGGGGAGACTGGGGCCAACACCTGGGCTGGTCCCAGCAGCCTTATCTGAGGTTCTGGGGGCCTCCCAGGACTGCAGCAGTGGCTGACAGCTGGAGCGAGTCTCTAGCCAGCCGAGCTCTGGTTTCCAGGGGTGCATGCTGTTGCAAGCACTGTGCTGCTTTTTTTCTCTACATTTTTAGATACCGTGATTTCCCAATATTTAATTTTGTTGCACAATGAACCAATTCACATGCACCATGCCCGTTTTGTGACACCTCAAAAGCCTTCTAGGTGCAGTAAAGTGCACGTTCGTGCTCATCTGAACGTGCCCTTTGAGTTTCAGTTTTTCCTCCCTCCACCACCATTTGCAAATAACTATCTATCTATCTGAATAAGCTACAATCAGTGTAATTTAAATATGAATAGAGAAAAAAATGACAATCATGTCATGGGATGTTTGATTAGGACTGACTGAAATAAAACCAATGACTCCTTGCATGAAAGAAAAAGTTGTCAACTCAGGGAAACTAAGCCACTGTCACTTTAAATGTTATTACTAACAAAAACAAGCTTTGACGCTGAGTGAGCTTTTCACTTTGAGAAATACGTTTTTAAGTGCTTGAGGCATAGTTTGCCTGTATTTAGATATTCTGTAACACGGCATAAATAACTATGGCAATGATGGACTTCACTGCCATCATAAACTATTTATCAGCAAACAGTATTTAACGGAAAAAGTATTTTTGCCTGCAGAAAGGTCAGCTCTCTAAGCACAGATTAATCCTACTAATGGATTTTCCTTACCTTTACGAAAAAGACATTATGGGTTCATTGGTGGCATTTGAAGCACTTTTAATTGATATCCACTCAATATGAGGCTGACAGTAAAATGTTATTTTGCTTTATTTGTTTGGTTTCTGTTTGGTGGGGAAAGTACAAAGGCATTGGCTAGTTTGCTGCTAGGCAACCCAATAGTTGCAATTTTTTTTCAGGACTCGTTCAGTTGACCACACAAAAGATCTCAGTACTCACTGCATCAAGTTCTTATCTTACTTATCAAAGTATAACCCCGTAGTAACTCCAGTGAAGTCATTGGAATTACAGTGATGCTAATAGAGAATGTAAATGAATTCTTTTCCCTTCTCTCCCTTCCTGCCAATTACTGTTCCTGTCAGGGCATATATTTCCTTAGGAGGCTACAAATGCGGAGGGCTGAGGTGGATTCGGAACCCAGCAGTGCTTTATCTTTCTATCCACAGTCACGGTGAATATCAGATTTCTGAATTTCTGGTACAGTTGTCCAGCCCATTGTCTCTGCGTATAGCACTCCAGTTACTTACGCTGGACGTTTAAGTAAGAGACGCTTACCAATGAAAGAAATACCATGCTGTTTATTGCTCCCTTTAGATAGCTTAACCTTTCTAAAAAATTTCTTTGAAAAGTGTCACCTGAAGAGTGCTGGAGACTAAAGCATCCTTTTGATTTGTTTAACAGGTATAGTACAAGTGGCAGCGTTGCTTTTCCTCTCCAGCAGAGCATCTCTCTTAGAGAGTGGAGAGAGGCAGTTAGCTCTGGTAGTCTGAATTCAGGCAGAGAGTAGTTCAGTCTGTGCTCTCTCAGTCTTTAACAAAGCATACTAACTGGGATAACATTTTGTGTCCTAAGAATTGGAAAAAATACCATCTCAATTCACACAGGTCCTCATGGGATCATCGGATGCAACAGCTCTTTAATGTGACTTAGCTGAGTTATATGTGAATCATAACCTCACAGGGAATAAAAGTCTGTCTCCTAGCATCCTTCTCTTAGTGACTAAATGTTTCACATGTAGTACAGATAATCTGGCAATTGCATGTGTGTGTGTGGTTGTGTTTTATATACACTTTATAAATATAGTTGTTAGATATCTTGGTAAATGGACAGAATAGAGCTATGTCTACCCCTCCCCTCCCCCCCATCTCACTCTTACCTTAGTTATCTTCTTATTACAAAAATAAAGAAATTCAAAGGTGTTCACCAGAAAAAAAATTAAAAGGATGTGGTAAACAGAGGACAATTATTATACTGAAAATCTCCAAATGGTGGTGTGAATGAGTGATGGGAATATAAAGCAAAGTCTTCCAGACATGTACCATAACATCAACCCAAAACAAAAAAGGGTGTTGTACCTGACCTGTTCGATGGTTGACTAGCCTTGTAGGAATTGTGCTGAAGTAGTTGCAGATGATTAAGTGAGGCAGCTGTTTTATGTAAGTCTCAGAGGTGGTCTTGCAAAAATTTTATGTAAAGGAGTTAAAGCAATGACTCTTGGTCCCTATTCTGCTGCTGACTCAAACATTATCAAATCTTTTGCTGAACCTAAGTGGTATTTTGAACCTGAATACAATACCCCAGAAGCAGGTGGGATTCACGTGGGGTGTCACAAGCAATATTCATGTGGTTCAACAAAAATGAGAGGAATAGGAGAGAAATGAAACACAGGAGAGACAAAAACCAAGAAATATGAATGATTTGTGGCATTCCTCTTCACAGTTCTGATTCATAAACCCTACCATTCCCCAGTTCCTCTCCACCCATACACAGTCATATCTAAAATGCCTAAGGACATCTATGTGCTACCAGATGCACATTTCTTAAAGGGAAGAAAAACAGGAAGAATTACCTTTTTCTTCTTTCTGATGCAGTAAATTACTGCCACTTTCTTTTTATAGTTTTTCTCCTCTCTGTTCTTATGACAAGCATTACATGAGTAAATAATTTCTTATTGTTCAACTCACTTGATGGGTGAAAATAGTTTTTGGCAAACCATATTTTGAGCTAGTTGTTTTCTCCCTTTTCTAGTACTAGCATTTTGTGGAAAGCTGTTGTTCTTTGCTGATGGAGGAGGCCATATCCAACTGCAATGTGTCTTACATGTCATAATGTAAACAATACAGTACTAAAACAATAACATGCAAGTGAATGATGGACTGTCTCCTGAACCAGACTGCAAAAGGAATCATTTTGGAATATACATATTTATTGAAACCATTTTCTGCCAGAAATCTTTCTTTCATTCTTTCTTTATGCTGGGTCTGCATTTAAACCATTGTTCTGTTGATTAACCTGAAATAAACCTGGGTGAAATTCTGGCTTATTTCATAAAAGAACAGGAAAATGTCTGTTCTCTTGAGAGAACGAGAATGTGTGGGTGTGTCTACATCTGTATTTATGTGTGCCTAAATTTAATGTTCATTAGCTTAATGCACATTAAGGCGATTTAAGCTCATGTTTTCATGTGACTGCATTAAGGCACATAAATGTCATGTGCATGGAGTGATGTGAGACTAAAGTTAATCCCAAGTCAGTCCATACACAGAATTAATGAACTTTAATATGTCTATACATGTGTTAATTTGCTTTAGCTATTTGTGCCTAAATTGCCATTTTTGAGGTATATATGGGGTGCGCACATGTAGACATATGCCCTTAAGGCACCTTAAATCAGGCTAAAGTGACCTAAATCAACATGTGTAAACACACCCTGTAGAGATCAAATATACAACAGGACCAGATTCTGCTCCCAAATACTTAGGTGTAAAACTGACGCCATAGATTTTTCTTAAAATTTACACCGTTATCAATGAGGTCAGAATCTGGTCAATAGCTTTTATTAAAACACTAATATTTAAGTGACAAATTTTGCTGTATTTCCCAATATTAGGATATGAAAGAAATGTATTAGGCTTTGTTGCTTCGGATCAGTTGATCCAAATCGGAAAATAAAATCCTCAATTATCTAACTCAATTGGATAACTATGTCTTCCATCCTCAACTGTTATCTAACTAAACTTTCAAATCCATGCAGTTAGTTTGATTGAAGTTTAGAATGGACACCGAGGAACTGGTAAGACTTAGGCACATCTTGCATCATGGTTTTTGCACTTTGAATGGTAGTAAACCAATTGTTAGGTATAACGCAGGTAGAGCATACTGCTGCAGTGGAGAATTCCATGGCTTCAGTTCCGATCCGAAGGTTCCGATAGTGGCCACAGCCCTTTTGCACTATCATCGTAGAAGTAGTACAGACATGGCAAGTGAGCTGTTTTGACTAAAGTAGAAACAGATTTATGTGTCTGTTCAAACCAGATTGCTAAGGGAAAGGTTACCATAGATCTTCTTTTGTGCCGGACAGAACAGAGTGACTTATCTGCTAATGGTCTCCCTTAGCAGTTGCTATACAGAATAAAAGTGGTGCAGAGGGCTTCTCACTGAGCCAGGGATGAATTTTAACTCTTGAAAGTAGCATCTGTCCCAGCTTTTATAATTCCCTATCATATGCCATGAAGATCAGAGGTGTTAATCAACAACAACAGAATAAACGCTGCTAGACACAATATAACTGTGCGTGAGTGCAAAGGAGTGCCTTTCCAATAAAGTGTGTTTGCCCTGAGGCTGTAAAAGCTAGAAAAGCACAGAAAATGCAATGTGACATGAAATGCTGAAGGAAAATTTCTGTGACTGGAAAACCTGGTTTAGATGTTCGTGTTAACACACACAACAAAAAAAACATGTATCCAAAGCCTTAATTGCCCCCACAGAAAATTTACATAAGCAAAAAATAATACACAACAGCTTACATCTGAACAACCAGCAAAACGCAACTCCCAGAAGAGCTCTCCCTAAATTCTCTGCACTCCCCCAGATCTAACCCTTGTCAAACACACCCTTCACCTCAGCCCAATCAAATAAATACATCTTAAATCAGAGCGAGAAAGGCCAAAATACAGTCAGAAATGTATTTCTCGTTATATTGTTATTTGTCACAGTTTGGCACAGGTAAGCCACACTGAGCACAGACTGGACTTCTTGGGAAAGACATTTCTCCTCCATTTCTGTTCAGCCATGCCTCTGTCAGCGCTTTCCTAACTGCCAGGTTTTCCATGCAGTTTTTCCACTGTCTTTCCTCATCTGCCTGAATTGCTTTGCAGCAATATATTGATCAACTAAATATTGCTTCTCCTTGCTACAAGGAATGCAATATAAATGAGAGAGAAAGATCCCCAAGTACAGGAAGGACTTACATTGTAAAAACAGACATTGCCTTTTGTCACATTTGTGCCACCATAAAAATTGTAATGGCAGCACAAAGGCCAACAAAACAGCTCGTTGCACCACAAATGGTGGCCACAATGAAGGTGGTATCAATTTGTGCCACTGTTCAGTGGTGGTGTCTATTTACTTTAGGCGGGTGCTCCAGGGTCTTGAGGGGCCTGCTTCTGCACACCCTAGGAATACCCATAAAGGATTGGGCCCCCCAAGCCTGGGAATAACCTACCTGGCCTCCCCCACTTAGCATAATGAGCTCCTGGGAATCTCTGAAGCAATCTCTATAAGCAGGGATAATCGAGCTTCCCTGCTTACTGAGACATTTGCTGGAAATCTGAGGAAGCGTGTCTTAATAAGCAGAACAACCCCAGCTTTCTGCAAGTTTCTGGGGACGAGTGCCTGATCCTGGGCAGAAAATCCCAGGGTGCATAGGATTGGGCCCCTCAAGCTGGAAGAGATCATGTGACCCATTGTCCCATAGCATCAATGGGCAGGACAATGGGCAACACATCACAGCGCAGTTGGGCTGCTTCATTTGACAACATCTTTTTCAGCCTTATAGATCTGTTGATTATTTCATTTTTGGCTGGTTGGAGAAATAGAAGAATTGAGCTAAATGTTATTAGCTTTTGTTATGTTCAAGCAAGTCCACTTCAAGCGTTTTGAGAGCAGAATCTGGCCAAAAATATCTTAACAGATTAGAAACTAAAATTATGTATTTAGAGGACATAGTTTAAAATATGTAAGGAAGTTTAGGCCAAACGTTGCTTGCTAACTGCCACGCATCTCATTGACTGTGATTTACCGTGTGTTAAAGAGAGGAGGGTTAAAACTTTATTTTTAAAAGTGGGTAGCTGATTATTTTGTTTGCTTTGCCTTAGAAATGGGGACTTGAAATGAGATTGTTGCATGTTTATTTTGTTTCTTAAACCACTGACGGTATCCTTAGGAAAAACCAGAGAAAAGCAAATCTGCCAGCAAATCCGAGTAGCTCTCAGAGGCATTCTTTTTGTGGTTCTGGATTGTCTGAGCTTTCTTGTTTTGCTAGTTCAGCATTTTGAGTGGGTGATCATGGCACTATGGTATAAAATACTGACTAAGTATACATTTTTCCCTTTTAATCTCTTAAAACCAGATACTCTTGACCCTCCAAGCTCTACTGATGTAAAGCAAACATGACTCAGTATAGATCTTAGTCAAAGCAACTCAAGCATTTGTGTCCAAAAACTTGTAGAAAGAAAAGAAAGTTTCAGTTAAACTGTATTCTAGTGTTTAACTTAAAATATTCCCTATGTGCATCTGTTGACATAGATAAGAGGCTAGTTTATGGACATTACCTGGATTTCATTAAGGTTAAAGCAAATTACACAAGCCGTCATATTTAAAAAAAAAATACAAGTCCTTCCCTGTCCATTTTGTATGTGCAAACTGCATCCGTATGTTAGGGCATTTACCAATGCAATCTTTTTTATGACATCTGTCAGAGAGAAATAAAGGAAGATGAAAAATATTACACAAAGGAAAAGAAATGCACCATCCAGTACTGCAAAATAGCTGAGAAACGAGAAGAAACAGACATTCGCAGTGAATAGTGTATCTTCCAGCACAGACCTGGTAGAAGCATTAAGAGTAAAATCAGCAAGCACTCCAAATGTGCCAATCCTTGAAGAATACAAGAATAAACATTTTTCATTTGCTCCCAGTCATTTTGAGCAAAAGAGGCCCAAGTATTTAAAATCCTTTGAGGGTGCACATAACAATTTAGTATTATGATCAATGCTTTTATAAGTTTGCAAAAGTAAGACCACTAACAATAATAAGTCATTCTGAAGCACTGCAGTGAAGTTTATCTGGAGCTTATGGTATTTTTTAAGAAAATCCTGTCCAAAATATGGAACATCTGCTATTAGATCTTGAGAAAAACTGCTCTAGAGTACCCTCCTACGCTTTCTGTCAGCTACCTGGAAGGCTCACTCTTCATTGTGGGACCGAATAAGCCGATAAAATAATGCCCTCAGCCCACTGCCAAAGCAAAAGGAAACTCACATTCTGTAGCTCTTAGTTAGGGAGCCAAGAGAACAGCAGGAAACATTCAGAATAAGAGTGTTGTGTCAGGAGCTTGTACTGAACAAGGTTCCTAGGGAGTGTGTGCATGCATGCATGCGCTTCTATCTGTGTCTGCTTGAGGGACAGGCATGCGGTTTTATGGTCTTATTTTGTGTAAACCTCCTCTCTCTCATTCATATTCTTGCCTACTGATGCTATTCTTTCTATCATATCTAACTTACTTAATAAGCAATCTTTCAGTTCCAGGCCATCTTCTATATGTTTGTCGAGCAGTGTACTTACCGATAGCATTACCTATGTAACAAATAACAAATAATAACATAGAGATGCAAGTTTACAACAAATTCTTGTGTGCCCCTACGCATGACTAGCACTCAAATGCCTTCAACTGCAACACTTAGGGCATGTTGCAGCTTCTACTAAAGGACCAGTCCCATTCTCAGATCAATTTAGATCCACAGGCTTACAGAACACAGATTTCTTCCTTGAAAAAAATTGCTTTAAAGTCTCCATGCATGGAGAAAATGGGCATATTTTTAAACCCCTTATGTACCCCACATGCTAAGGTGCAAAGAGAAACAGCCTTTCTTGAAAGTGAACTGTGGTTCTCACTTTCATGACATCTTTTTTTCCCACCTAACTCTTCAGCATCAAGTAGTGCACCCTTTTCAGCTGTAGCATCACCAGTCCATATTCTGGGATGACAGTGGATGGCCAAAATCCAAAAAGGGCAGGATCTGGTGTACTCACCACTAGAGTCCATGGGACAATATGAGGAGCAAGGGTATTACTGAATAGAAGCATTGAGCATTGAAGCCAATCCTAAATTAGGTCCTGCATGGAAGTTTGAAGCCGTTCAGTTAGCTTCATCAAGGAAGTCACAGATCACAGGTGACTCTGAGGGCTTGGTGGTTGCTAGCAGGAGACTTTCATGAATATTACAGAGTACTATATGGAAACTCAAAGATTCATACATTTGGACCAGTGAACTTTACAGAAGCTCAAACTTTGCAGAGGCAAGAAAGAGTGCATTTGTAGTCTATTCCAACACTAAACTCTCCATTCTCTATCTATCCAGGGGAGAGTAAGTTCAGGCTCCACATCCCAAATTTTAGGTTTCTTTCTAAAAGGTTTATGTGTTTAAAAGTGTACAGTTGGCCTTAAAAGAAGATAAGGCAATGGCAAGATAATGATTAGGCATGAAAAACACTGCAAGAAACACTTTAAAGAACTCTTTCCTTTCTATAATTTTCAAAGAAGCCAATGAAGAAAACAGAGAGAACATGTTCTACCACAGCAGATCCCAAGAAGGCAATCTTCATAAGTGTTTACAGGGGAAAAAAAGAGTCAAAGCAGTTTAGCAAGGAAGAGAGAAGTAATGGGGAGTGTGCAGGCTGTGTGACAGAGTAGTCATGAAGCAAATATTTAACCACAAATAGTTTAATGGTTTGATTTATTCATATTTCACTGCTGACACTGCTTGTTTTGTTTTGTTTTTCCCTCCCTCCTGACTCTGCTTGCTATATCAGCTTTTAAGTCTGGCAAACTTAGGAAGCTTTTTCCCCTTCATAAAAGGAAATTTACTCAGTAGCTAACTCTATGCATGCAGCCCATGTTTAGTTATGAGATCATTATAATAAAGTAGTAGGGACCCTGGAAATCTAGGTCACTTTGGGATGTTTTCTTGCAGCAAGAAGAAAAGAATAGTACAGCATCTTTCACTGAAGGCTGCAGCTGTGGAAACACAGAGCTGTCTGCTCTTTCACACCCTCAGAACTTAATGCTGGCTGTGAAAACCCAGAAGCTGTTGCTTTTAATGATCCCGTGGCCGTGAAATTGGCTCTGATTCATTCACCGGCCATGGAATCTGCATAACCTTATTAGAATACTTGTTTGGGTAATCTGTGTCTTCTGAAAGGGGAATTGTACTGCCTGAGTCTATGGATGTACAGTACGTTGCATATCATAACAAGACTGTGCCTGAGATGAAGTAAGAAACAAAAACAGAGCAGTGTGGAGGTTGAATCTGGTATGCACCAAATTGGGTCATAGAGAAAGAAAGGAAAGAAAACTTCCCGTGCTCAAATGCTGAACTCTGCTGCCTTTTCATAGGTGGACAATCAATTCTTTCTTCCATGTGTTTTGTCTGGTATTCAAGGTCATGCAGGAGTTGTATGGGACCCATCAAATAACTTTTTAAACCTCAGTAAGCAGGAACAAATAAAACAAAAGGAAAACACAATACAACAATTAAGACCGTAAAGGGCTATGAAGGAAGAACTCTAAAAGGTTTTTTCTTTTTTTCCACACCACTCTTAGAATTTATAACTAGGTAAAAGAGTCCTTGAAAATATTAGGTTCCCTGCTGCTTTTTTGTTTAGGACCCTCCATCCAGCCATCACACAGAAAGATACACAGCTACTTAGACTTTTCCACAGCATTTCTTATCATAAATAGTGTAAATCATGTTATTTACATGAGTGTCTGATTTGTGTAGACTCTTCTGTACTTACAAATGTCCAGCACTTGTAGGTATGCAGAGAATGTCAAGTGAGGGGGTGGGATTTACATCTATTTATTCTGCCGGAAATCACAAGTGACTTCATGGACATCAATGACATTACACAGGTGTAAAAAGGGGGTGAATGAAAGATGAATTATACTCAAAGGCTTAAGACTGAAACCTAGAAAGATAATACTGCAGCCTTTAGATCAGCAGTTCCTAGTGTTGGGGTCATAACCGCATTTGGTGTAACAATGATAAAACATGGGGTCGCAAAGATACTCAACAGTATTGACCAACTATGATGAAAATTACAAAAAAACCTGCAGGAAATGGCAGGTCCCCTTTGCAGACTGGCAGAGTTCCAGCCAGGAAGGGGATGCTTGGGGCTGAGGGGACCCTGAAAGAGGGCAATTGGGCAGGGGACATCACGTGCATGTGCACGTGCACTCACATGCATATGACAGCCAGACAGTGAGGAGAGCAGCTTCCGCAGCTCCCTCCAGGTTAGTCTGCTGGCAGATTGAGGCCCCCATGATGAGGCAGAGAGGGAGGGAGTGGGGTAGGGCTGGGGCATGGGGCCTGGGACAGGAATGTGGGGCCCAGTTGGGGAGCAGGATGTACCCATGGGGAGCTTGTCTGGGGGTGGAGGAGGGGCTGGCTCCCCACAGCTGTGCGCACTCCCAGAGGGAGGCATGGGGGGACATGTGCCCCCCATATTTGTGCACATGGAGGGGGAAAATGAGGGCCACCCACTGTGGGCTCAGGACTGCCCTGCTCTCCTCCTCCTGGGCCCTCCACAGCCCAGCAGGCAGGACCCAGTGCAGGATGGCAGAGCGGGGCAGGGAGGCTTGGTGCTGCTGCCGGGAGCCCCATTCCAGCCATGCCACCATGGTGAGATGCTCCCTGCCTACCTGGCACCAGTGTTGGGCACAAATCCATACCATTACCACGGTTGCTGCTGGGTGGGCAGAGGGCAACTTGCCATGGCAGCACAGCTGGTGTGGGGCTCCTGGCAGTGACATCAAGCCTCCCTGCCTTGCTCTGCCCTCCTGCACTGGGTCCCTGCCTGCTGGGCTGCAGAGGCCCTAGGAGGAGGATAGCCCCAGGGAAGACAGCAGAGCCACCTGTGGGCTGTGAAGGTCCCCAGGGGGAGGGCAGCAGGGTAGGAAGCCCTGAGCCTGCAGCGGGTAGCCCACATCCTGCCCCTCATCCTGCCCTCACAGGGGGAGGGGACATTGATCTTGTCTGCATCATTTTGGGGTTGCAAAAATGTTTCCAATGTTTAAATGGGGTCATGATGAGGAAAGCTGAGCCCAGCCCCACACAGCCTAGCTGAAGCAGACAGAAGCAGCTTTGAAGTTTCCCCCATTCCTGCGACATCAGGGAAAACAGGAACAGTAGGCAGAAGAGGTGGGGAGGAGATGGAAGGGGCTATCCCTTTCAGCATGAAGGGGAAGAAGAATAGGGACTCTTACTTGCTTGGGGACTTTAAAAGTCTCCAGAGACTCCAAAAGGGGAGTGCAGTGGCACCACTGCACCCCCTCTGGATCTGCCACTGAAAATACTCTGCTGCTTTGTTTTAGCTACAGTGATGGTATCTGTAATTCAGAAGCAGAGGAAATACCAAGACAGTATGCATTATGCTCAGTTCTTCTCTATCCCATTGCTTTTCTTTGGATGCATCTAAAGGCTGAAAGACTCTCTTTCTAGTACCCTTCAAAAATAATAAAAGCAATTTATAAATGTAAAAAATGACTTACAAAAACCCTTAATGATAGGAAAATTCTGTTGGAAAGGGAATGTACGGGATGCACAGTACTCTATCATCAAAACAGTTAGATAAACACACGTCTAGATCTTCCACAATTGGAAAGAGAAAGATCTCTGGGCTTGTCATCCTTCACTTTTTTCCTTTAGAATATTGAATGTCACTTAAAACACAACAAACATCTAAGTTCATTTCCTGTGACAAACATCCAGGGACATCTTAACGTCAAAGCAGAAGCAATGAAAATCAGAAGGCAAAGGAAACTTTCACAAAACTACAGAAAACTTGTCAGATGCAATTATTCAGTAACTGTATCCAAAGTAACTATTAAAGGCCCTGTTCACCACAAGCTTTACTAAATACTATTCTGCTAAAGAGTTCCACATATGGAATCAGCAGAGGTAACAGAATAAAAACCTCCAGAAGTAGAGACATGATGCTAAAAACAAATGAACTACAGCCTCAATACTAAGAAAACAGGATAAGAAAGGTGGCTAAAATTGGGCCAGAAAAAACAACAACAAAAAATCTACTGACAAGAAAAGGTAAGCAAAAAGTAAGACCAAAATATTTGTAGCTCAAGGCAATCCAAAAATATGCTTGGTCAGAAATGACTTCTTCCACGTACATTAGCTGATTGGAAGAGTCTGTACCTTCTGGTTTACATTGCAAACAACCTAGGATTAATAAAGCTGCAAATAACAAGAAACCAGGTATATGTGACAGAACAACAGGAGAAAAAATGCCAATTTCAGGATTGGGAAGTACCCAATTTAAAAAGTCATATCTGTCATGCCACAGTGCAGACACAAAACTATGCAAATCTAAAGCAATTACCATAAAATAATTACAGGGAAAAGGTAAAAAATAAAATCACTTGGATGGACCTAAATTTTAATGTGTCTAAACAAACAAACAAAAAATAGCATACCCCAGTGGCACCTTGTCAGGGCACTTCTTCCCATTAGAACCCTATGGACATTTGGCACCACACTTTCCAGTCCTGAATGCTATAATACATAGTAAAAACCCTGGTTCTTCACCTTACAAGCTTTCCAAGGTTTTTTCTTTTTTTTTTATTAGGGATCGATCACTTCCAGGAATTTTGATTTAATTGCTCAGCCTGAAGTTGAAAACATTCAAACATTTGAGAATATGAAAATTCACAGTTAAGGTATCCTTATTCTCCTACTTAGCACTTAGTTTCATGGAAGGGGAAGAGTGGTAATTGTTTTTGCTCCTATTGCCACTGTTACAAAATATGTTCTTTGTCCCTCACCATGATATTCTTTTCAGGAATTTGCTTAGCTTTGAAGCAATAAAAATACATCTCTGCAATATACTGGTTAAAGATCTGTCATATTAGTAACTGGAACAAGGAAAAGGAGGAATCTGAGGTGGATAACAGTGGTGGGCAAGAGTGCCTTTTTGTTGAATGCTATCAGAACTAAAAAGAAATGTCAGTCTGGAATGAGATGTAGATCCACTTTATGTTGCAAAAGCATATTATGTTGCATTTTATGTAAGTAAGTAGTCCATTGAGCCTAAAATCCATTATACCCAGATTATATACCCAGTTTCTGGTAGTTCTGATGCAACAATATTTCCTTTGTTTAGAGTCTACGTTTGCATGTATCCAAGTATATGATACATAAAATGACATAATGTGTCCTGAACCCTTAATAATATTGGGTTGTCTATACCAGATCACTTTTTACCAAAACTGTGTGTAGGTAAACATATTTAATTAGATAGCAACTTTAATTCCCATAATACATCTTGTCCATACAAAACCCTACCCTATTTGAAATATAACCACAGTCCTGGTGACTTCTTGTGGTAATGAATTCCACAAGTTGATTAATACTATGTGTAAAAGTATTTTTTTTCTTTGTTCTAGATTTGCCACTGCTTGTTTCACACCATTTTCAAAGCATATCTGAATCTCTCACAGAACCACCTTAGTGGGAGCTTTAACAAATTGTTTTAGTAAAAGTTATTAAGTGTTTTGGGGTTTTTTTTACTTTTAAAAATACATTATAATACATTTGCCACAGTTAATGACTGAACAAAGCACATTTTGCAATTCAATGCTGATACATACTCATTAAAAAATCTGAATCTGACCTTTAAAGGACTCCAGGGAAATAAACCCACAGCGGTGAAGGCAGGAGCTAGCTTATTCTACCATTTCTGGTCCAACAGATCACACACAGCACCCTAGGCCCTATCTACATGTTACACTTAAGGGCTAGGAACAGACATTCCAAAAGCCTAAGCCTGAATTGATTCAATCTTTGCAGTCTAAATAAACCTGGCTAGGCTAAATCACTTTGTAACTGCATAGACATCCCAGACATGCAGGCACATGCCTATAGTGGCTCAGGCTATAAACTGGGGAGTGCTAGAGCAGCCCTCCCTTCCCTTCATAGTGCTGAGCTGAGTGGGGTGTGGCCAAGCCCAGGCAGGACAGTTTGATTAGGGAAGGGTCTGCTTCTGACCAGAGGAAATTGATAACACAGTGTTTATCACCCCTAACTCAGTGTTTACCATCTCATTAAGAAAAACAACAGAGGGACATTATCAGCTACCTATTGATTCTGCCTTTGTCCCAAGGGACTGTAACTAGCATGTGGGCTGCTAGCTAATGCTGAGAGGTGTCTGTAAGGCAGAGGGGATGAGGAGAGGAGGAGGGGAGCAGGAACACTGCAGTCTGTGCAGAGCTCCAGCCAGGGAGCAGAGCAGAGGGGCCAGCCCTGCTGTGGAGCAGAGAGCCCTGCTCAGCCCAGAGATGCTGGGATGCTGGGGGTGTCTGATTTAACTTAAAACCCCAGCAACGGGTCTGGGACAGACATTGAATAAACCAGTTTGAGCCAAATCTGTTAAGTCTGATACTACATTCAACCAGGTTTATCTCAAACAGGTGTCAGCCATTTTCAAACTGGTTTATGTGCACTGAACATCTGCTCTGTTATAGGTTTAAACCAGTTTCTGATCACTTAAACCGGTTTGTGTGTAATGTCTGTCCCTAGCCAAGGTATGATTAACCAGGTAATCGTGTCTTAAGTTGTAACCCAGTCACATATTCAATCAATTAATGATAAAACCAGGAATAACCTATCACACCTTTACCTGAATGCCTAAAGGGGCCCATAGTGTTTCAGAGTCATTCGCTGGATTACAATGAGCTGCTGTTTTGGCAACTTGTTTTCCAGCCACAGTTTTTCATTCATGTAGCTTTGACCCACAAAACAAACAAATCTGTAAGATATTACAAGCCACTCTGAAGTTGTGTGTGTGTGGGGGGAGGGGTGCGTGTGCGCATGCCCATCTGCAGTGGGACACAGGAAATCAGTAAGACTTGAGTGAGGCAGAAGTGATGTGTTTGCAACCCTCCTTTTCAGAACAATCACTGGCATGGTTTTCTAATGACAGGTTTCTAATAACAGTGATAATAATAATCACTGCCATGGCTTTCTAATAACTCAAGGCCATGCAGCATGCTAACTACATATTCTTTTTTGTTCACTTCCTTTAATGTACTGATTGTGCAATTGCACTGGGAACTGAGCATGAAATCTGTTTAAAAACATTCCTTATTTTATTGTCCCCTTCCTTCTTTCCCTTTGCTTTCTTGAGATCTTCTCTTACTTTATTTTTTGCTTCTCAGTATGATTTTTTTTCCATGTCAGCTATTGTTTCTGATCCTTGTGTACTTGTACCTTTTCATTTTAGTCATTTCCTTTCCTTCTCCTTATGCTTTTAACACTAACATTTGGCAGACAATGAAAAATATCTTACATGGTATTATGGGCTTAAATAGAAGTCTGGAGAAACTGCAGTTGTGTTGGCTTTTAATTGGCATGGGATTGATTTGTCCTGTCTCTTAAATGAGCAGCTTTATTTTTCAGTTTCCTTTTAGTGACAGTTCTGCCTTCTCCCTGAAATCCTCTAAAAGGATTGAAGTGAAAGTATGAAAAATATGGACTTCAGTATTTGAACTGTTTCTCCTTCTTTCCTTCCAAAAAACTAAGGATTCAGCTCAACCTCATGGCTCCTTCATCATAGCATGAGCTCTTACACTCTTTTATGAGTAAATCAGTAATTTATATCTCTGTATTTTAGAGCTTTCTCTTTTCAACCACTGACCTATTCAGTCAACACTGTGATTACCAACTGTCCTACCCATTTAAAAAATGGCTAATCCCTTCTCTCAAAAACTAAAGTGAGAGTAAAGAAAACTCCTCTTCCCATTTCTTCTGAAAACTCTCTATGCTTATTGGAAGAGAAGAAATTGTTAATATGTGTGTTGCCCAAATATGTAAAACAGCAGAATAGTTTACTCATATTAGAAGCCAGAGGTCCATTTAGTCATCTCATGGCATTGCAGAGAGCCACACAATCACGTAGTGCAATGTCTATACATTATGTTACACATGTCACTCAATGTGATACTGGATCAAAATCAGTTTTGCATTCTGGTGTCAAGTGAATGAAAATGTCACAAACATGGTGTTGCCCAATGGCTAGAATGCCCTGCTTGATACTGTTCACCAACCTGTTGCCAAGACCACCAGCATTATTCACTTTTGCAAGACTCTCAGGAGATATCTATATAAGAAAAATCCATTTTATGGATCCTAGCTCATGACTTCTTTGTTTTATATTTTTTTAAGGGAAGCTCTTTAGGGGAGAGATTTATATTACAGTATGTTGGTCTAAAGTGGTAGGTACATTACTGTAACAGGGACCTTACCCTCTTGCTAGGGAAACAAAGGCACTGAGAACTTTCTCTCACCACTACTTTCTCCTCCCTCTTGTCCCTTCTCCTGTTGTCTCTCTCTCCCCGCTTTCACTGCAATGTGGACACAGTCTCTATCACTCACTTCTTATCACTCCACACATACGCACAAGCACACTCAGCCACTTACCTTTATCACATGGTTAAGGTTAATGGGCTTCCAGGTGCTGTCACAGCACGGGCCCAAGCTGAGGCAGCAGAATTCAGATAACTGCCAGGTGCAGGCACAGGCAGGGTGGATATCTTAGGGAAGAAATGGAGGGGTCAGGTGACATACTGGCACAAAATGTGAGGCTTGAGCCAGACAGACCCTGGGAGGAGAGACAGGCAGAAGGAACCCAGAGAGAAGGACTGAGGCAGGAAGCTAGAGTCAACACGAGGGAGCAAATTGCAAGTTGTGGCTGAGTAAATGATGGCAGCAGATGTCATATGGAGGAACCAGCTAAGTTCTCAGACTTATGTGTTTGTTTTCTTTTATTTGCAACTGAGACTGATGCAACTGCCTTGGGTGAACTGAACCTGGGTGAAGTGAACCCTGGCAAAGCACATGCACCTGGAATTAGACTCTTACTCATAACTGCGGCTAGGCCTTGACCCAGTGGGAAGGACTGAATAAGAGAGAAGAGGGACTGAGATTGCACAGAGACCAAGACACTAAGAGTAGCCAGGAGATGCTGGCATAGACTGGGTTGGGGCAAGGGGGCAAAGAGCTAGCCAGGAAGTGCCTGCTGAGATGGATAAGCATCAACATGGCCTGGCTTGGCAGATAAGGGTCTGCAGCAGGCTATACTGTGCCTAAATTTTGTGGTCCTGAATAGTGGGCCCAGAGCTACTAGGTGCAGTTAAAGTAATAGTGGGCAGGGGCTATGTGGAACCCTGTCCAGACAAGGGCCAAGTACTCGGAAGCCCATTCCTCTAGTGAGCCTGTCCCTAGTCAGCATATTCCATTAAGCTGCGGCAGGCGAGACCACAGATGGTGCTGACAAGTCTGCAGTTGGAATGAGGCAACTGGTGGAGGAAAGCCCAGAGGATTAGCACACCGCTTCTATGCTTAGGCAAGAGTAGTTACGAACACTAAACAAGTAGTGCTATACTGTGCTACAAAGCACATCTTTGCATTTAGAGCTGTACTGTCTCAGGGAGGAAACTTACTGCAAAGTTACTATTTTCTAATACAGTGACAAGTAGTAGGACAGATAATAAGGATAACAAAAATGTGGGGAAGGTACAGGAGAGTTGTGGGGGACCTTGGTGATAGATGAAGGGGTGGGGGGACATTTGGAAGGCAAAGCTAGGAAGTATGAGGGGACAGAGAGCTTGATGCTGCTGAGAAGCCTCATGGGGAGTCGTCTAATGGTAATGTGGAAGAAAGACATTGTTTTCTCTTCTTCTCCCTACCCCCCCAAAAGGTTCATATTCAATATTTCTCTCTGCAATTTGTAAACTACTTCACTTTCCACACCGGCCAGTGCATTGGGAGGATAGAACTACTTCAAGTGTTCTCCATCCCTTGCTGCTAGTCTCCTCCCAAAGTTTTAGCCCTTATGCTGTAAGCAGAAAAAAACAGGGAGGTTGAGAGTCCCTGGCTGTAAGTCTAAAGCAATTACCCTTCTTGCCAGTAGCACAACTAGCAGTGGGCAAGAGGAGCACCTATCTAGGGCACCAAGCAAGGAAAGGTGCCAGACTTGTCCCACACGCCTGCAAATGCCATGCCCTGACAGATATCCATGCAGGGAACTCCAAATGTACCAAATATGTTTCTGGCGCTAGCCAAACTAATGAACCTTATGAAAAATGCGCCCCCAAGATTTAAAAACACCTGTGGAGCCACAGGGCTGAGAGCTACACACAGATTTGCTGAGTTTCCAAATGTTCCTCCTCCTCCATGATGATAATCTACAAATGAAAAGAAAAAGGATTTTCATGGGGAGTGTTGAAAGAGATTTTAATGGTGTCACCTCAAACTGGGCTCCTCACTTCCTACTACACCCTACTATCTGTTTCCAATTGCAGGTTTCAAAATGAAAATGAGAGTGCCTTTGGGGTCTTGATCTATTTCAGAAGCTTATTCAAATTTGGGACAGAGATTTTACAACCTCTTCAAAGGGTCTGATGCTTGTTTGCATGGTTCTAACATGGCTCTATATAACTGCTGTTTAGCATATTTCATTCTTGGTAAATTAAATACCAGAAGGTTTTCATCATTAGAAGGCAGTCTCCCTTTTCAATAGTTTCAGTCTTTTGAGTAAAGAATTCAATCAACCAAAATACTTCAGGGTTTTGTGTTAGCCAGACTTTTTGGCATTTATAGTTTTACATTTTTCTCCTTGCTTTACAAGTTTTCAGTTATTTCAAAGTTTGCTTGATTCTCTTATATCACAACATATTTTGTGTGTAACTTTTAAATGAATACACATGATCATAGAACTGGAGTCTATTGAGATTCTTCTCTTTGTGAAGGCTTTCGTTTAACTAAAAGGTAGAAGCACCGCACCAAACACAACTTAAAAATCCTGAATTTTCAGTACCAGTAAGATGCTGAAATTGGGAGAACATTCAGGAAACAAAAAGCAGTAAAAGTGATTAAATATCTATTGGGACTGACTTCTTAGGAGTTCTCCTTACAGTGACTTCACTGATGCATTTCCAAGTTTGGCATATGCAAGTAAGAGGGGGTAGGCTTGGTATGCTTGGGGACATTCCTGTTAAGATACACTAAAGGCAAGGTCTCAAGAGACCCTGGGCACATCTACACGAGATGCTTACTGTGCAGTAGCCTAATGACACACACAGTAGCATGCCAGTCAAAAAACACAGTTATACGCTACTATACAGTGTTATTAACTAAGCTACTGCACAGTAAGCACCCCCCCCCCCAAAAAAGTGCGCTGTAACCAATGCACATTAATGAACATGTAGACATGCCCCCAGTGTAGCATAAGTCCAGTGGATCTTCCCATCCTTATTTATTACATTTAGCAGGGAATGTAGAAGGACAAAGCATATTTAGCATGTGCGTACCAGCAGGGAGTTTCAGTTTATCACGTAATTTGCTTAGTTGCTGAGGCAATATACCACCTGAGTAGCTCAAAGGGACTGCATCTGATTAGCAAATCTGGCCCTAAATTTTTGGCTCTTGCACTGTGTGACAAATTTGGGCACAGCCATTGTTAACAACCCTGCCACTCTTATTATTGGTTAGTCACAGGCCTCCTTATGCAAGACACTGAACTTTTTAATCCTGTACTCAACTATATATATCTCAGTTCTCTCAACAAGCATATTAAAATAAATGTCTCTAGAATACTGCTAAATGTGCTTTATTGTAGTCATCCCAAAATATTCCACATCAGGGATGAAAATGACATCATATTTTTTTCTGCTGATTTAAGTATTGGATTCTGTGCACTATAACTGTATGTATGTTTCATTCAATATTTCATAGGTTTCAGAGTAAAAATTAATTATACATTCTCCCTCTCGCATAGGCAGGAACTAGATCCAGACAGGATATCAGAAGGCTAAAGCCAGGGTACTGATTCAAGGCCAGATCATTCATAGGGGACATGACAAATAGAAGTACAATTTACTTTAATACAACTTGGGACTGAATTCTACTTGTTTCTTTCTGTGTATTTTTTCATTCATATATATAAAGGAAAATATATATGAAAGGATGCAAAGGATATATATGTCATTAGTACATACCATATAAGTCTGGATATAATATTATTAAAGAAAGCAAACTGGAACATTTGGAGACAAGTTTTATCCTGGGTTACTTTGGCACAATAACCATTGCCATGAAATGTTTTTTGAAACATTTTTCTGGGAGTCTAATCAAGTCTTTAAATCTTGCAAACACTAGGGTAAGTACACAAGTTTATTCACCAAGTCATTCTATTGACTTGAAAGGGATTGCACGTGTAACTAAAGTTACTTCCATGAAGTGTTTTGAAGAATCATTGCCTTGTCTTTTCTTCAGGATGTGAAGTGGGAAGGACTATGATGGAGACTTCCTTGTTTCCATTCAATCATTTGTGATGTGCTTATAAGCAGTTATAGATTCCCTAGGCAGAACTGTGCCATATCAGTTCAATTCTGCTTACAAATCAATGGCATAATATAACCATATATAAGTTTTCCGTATCTGATTATCTTGGAAAAGAATAGGAAGTGGTTAAATAGAATTTTACCCTAAAAGGTAACTTTTTGCTTTGTGAGTCCATCAGTCAGAAATTACTAGCTGCAGACCACAAAACTATAGAACAACTCAGAAATTCAGACTGATATGAGAGTTTAGAAGAGCTATTCTATATAAGATCTATAAAGATTATTTTTAATATTTAGCAGTGATCCTGGTTACAGTTTGAATATATTATGTGTGGCATGTTAGTCTCTTTATTGACACAGCTTTGTAACATACTCTAAGACTTGGCGAATGTATCTGAGTGGAAATTGATTATGTGGTGAGACTCCATAAAATAACTATTTGCTTCTTTATCTGAAGATCAGAAATGGGGATCAGAAATAGGGAAATCTGTAAATAATGAAATGTGTTTTTTAACCTATCACAGACATAGTGAAAAAAGGAGCTTAGATTAATGCACTGCAAATGTGTAGATTGAAAACCACTTTAAAGAAATGCCATCAATTCTGTGTAAACCCACATTGTATATTATTTTCCTGTAACAAAATAAACTGATAATCTCAGAGTTTTTAACTGGCATAATATAAGTCTCAATATGTTTGGTGTTAATTTCAAAAGATTTTGTTCAGTGAAGCTTTCATGCGTTGTTAAAATCACTGCTTGGATCCAGTACAGTCGGTATTAGGGGATAATATTCAAACCAAACATACAGCTTTTTGACAGATGTTTAATTACAGTAAGTTCTCAAACTGAGAAATCATTTGTGGATCTCCTGTTATTTCAGATGTAAGTACTTATATACAAATGTGTACTGTTCTGGCCCATTATCTTCTGCTGAATATTTTGACTAGTGGGCGACAACTTGGAAACATCAGCAATTTAGCCAAAAGAGTGTGTCAGCTCCCCACTGTTAGTTCAGAGACAAGATGACCAGTAACTCTAAAACAAAAGCAGTAATGCATAAGAAAACTTTAAAAAATAAAAAAGGAGAGAAAAAGCTCACCATAACAAATTGTGCACTTGAAACTCATCTCTTGAACTAACAGCTGTGCGTTTTCCATCGCTTACAGTTTCCTCCATTGGTTTAAATGTAAGCAGCTTTCAAAAGTTTGATTAACTTGTTGATAAATATGAAACCTGCTTGGTTATTTGGAGGGAAAAAGTCTTGTTGTTTGAACAAAGTTGTCTTTCTCTCATATTTCTAGTTAGATTATGCCAGAGAAAACTTAGGGTTTGAATGAAGATCAAAATATCTGTTAAAAATATAGAATTAGTTTTTACCTATGTCCTCTGTATAAAACTATGCAAATGTATACCTATAACTGTATAAATGTGGTTTTGGTATAAACTGATTTTATTCTTTTCAATCTCTCTCATGGCCTCAAAACACAACACTCACCATTTTTCCATTTCCTCAGAAGAGAGTAATGCCTTGCCTTCTTGAAAATATCAAAGCCACTCCTAAAACGCTAGAACGAGGTGTTGACTCATTCCTTCATGCTGGGTGAAATTCCCTCCTTTGCAAAGAGCATCCCCTGCAGAATCAAGTGGGACTGAAACAGGGCATAGGCCATGTGCTGACTGTCAGGATAGTGATGAATTTCATACACACAGTGGATACATGGGCTACTTTTCCACTATGTTTTCCCACCGGCCTGATAGAATACCATTTTAATTCAGAGTTTAGATTTCCTGTTTGGCTAGCATTAGGGAATCATGTACTGAAGCTTAGGAGTTAGTGGAATTGAGTGACCATAACACATTGTTGCATATATGTTGTACATTAGCAAACGTGTGCTTGGTAAGAGGAATATCCAGGTGCAAAAATAGAGAAATAAAGAAGTATTTCCAATGATTTGCACTAAACATTTTAAATAAATATTTTAATTCTATTATTGGCATTTACAAGTAGAAAGCATACAGTATGTTACAATTTTATCAAAATGTGAAAAATATGGATGTTACATAAGTAACAAATGTAAAAAAAGTATTTTTCTTACCTTCCCTGAAAGTAAGAAAACTATTCAGCATAGGAAAATATTGATATCAAAACACAGCTTAGGTTAAAAAAAAAAAGTTTTTGAAGTTTTTACACAGTACAATAGGATCATTTGATCTGCATGAACACTTACGGTTTTGTGAATTTCTACTTATCCTAAAACTTCACGAGATGTGGGGAAAATGGCAAGCTACATTAAGTGAATCTACTAGTAGTTTTCCCTCATGTCAGCTCCAAAATACTAGAGTGCAGCAATTCTTCTATATAATAAATAATAATTCAAAAGTTCTGTCATAGAAAATTACGTAGAAAATGCCACTCCAAGGTCATGTAGGCTAGGCAGTGCTTTAATAATAATTATGATAATACTTATTATAGTGCTTTATAACTTTTCAGCACTTTACAGACGTTAACTAATTAATCCTCACAACAGCCCTGTGAGGTAGGTAAAGTAAGTATTATTATCATCATCATCCCATTTTACAGGTGGGGAAACTGGAAAATTGAGAGGTTGAATAACTTGACCAAGGTTGCATAATGATTCAGCAGCAGAGCTGAGATTAGAATCCAGGAATTCTTGGCTTCTTTCCACTAGACCACACTGCCTCTCAATCCACTAGACCACACTGCCTTTCTAGACTATGACAACTGTTTGATCCGATAAATTCCAATAATTTCACTCCAGTCAGAAACACTGGTGAGGGACTCAGGGAAGGGAACAAGCATCCAAAACAAATTCCATAGGGATTCAGAAGCTCTCACACAACTTTGTCAATTAAAACAAAAATAACAATAACAAAAAAGCACAAAAAACCCCAAACCAAAGCAAACCCCCTAAAGTGCTGACCAGCTTGAGCCGCTTTTAGCACCTCTTGTATGGATAAGACTTGCATCACTTTTGCTAGCAATTACTCAAGCTTATTTGTTCCTTAAAGTATACATATGAGCAACTGCAGGATATGGTAAATCCATTTGCTGAGAAACCTTAGTAGTGTAATTCCTTCATTTACACTCCCTCTCCCATGCACTTCTCAAGGAAAATGAAATCCTCAATACTCTTGCATTGCACAATGAGTTATTAAATGAAGACAATACACACATTTCCAACAATAAACACATTTGAGTTCATTTTCAGAACAAAGTATTATTAATTTAAAAATCACAAACTGAACAATGGTAAATAGGAAAACCTTGCCCAATGCTGCATGCTGAATATCTTGTTTTTAAACTAAAATGCATGCAGGAGAAATAAATTCACCCAAGCATAATTAAATTAAAAAATGTTCTGAGTTTGTTTCAGCAGCATAATGGTTATTATTTTTTTTAAAGTCTCCTCCAACCAAACTGGCCTACGGTTCAAATGCTGACCTTCACTTATCCTTAACCATACAATGGTCTCATTGTTTCATGGTTTTGCATTTTCATAATACCAGTACATAAAGTCTATACATATTGTTCTGCTTCCCCATCTTTGGAAACAGGCTTTATTGTACCACCTTTGCTTTCTTCATTTGCTGCTGTTGCTGCTGCCTTTTCTGGAAGCGATGCCAAATCTTTAAAAACATCCACATAATGCCCAAAACCTGGGCCCCAGTTCAAAAGGTTGTCCCAGTTGAAATTTCCAGCTTGCTGTCCAAGCTTCATGGGCAATGTGCTTTCAGCAACATTGGATGTTGTTGCTTGTGTGCCCACAGGCCCACCCTCAGCTCTACGGCCAGGGTATCTCCTAGGCTTCAGCCTAGCCCCGTAATTGTCTTCATCATCTGCATCTGACTCATTGACTTGAGATAATTTAGGCATTCTGGAAGTGTATGCCATGGGCTTGTCCCTGTCATATTCCATCTCTGAGCAAGTAAAAGACTCATGGGAGTCACTATCAGATGATGATTCTGGAGCTGGAATACCATCAGCTGGATTCCTTGTTCTGGACAGTGGCCTTCTGCAGTCCTCCTCTGAAGAAGACCTTCCATGGTCAGCACTACAGATGCTTGGATTTCTAGGACGAGGAGTGTTAAGTCTCTCCACCTCTTCAATAGAGAGCCCTACAGGAGGGGCAGTCTCCAGAGGAATTTGTCCTATTGGTTGCTTTAGGCGACTTCCTGGTCTGCTGGAACCGTGAGTTGCCATTGTCTGGGGACTCTTACTTCTTCTTCCTAACCTAGTGGCATAGTTAAATATGCCAGGCTGGCAGACATCATTGTGCATCTCTAATGGGCTCCCTTCTCTTATTGAAAGATGGAGCTCCCGTGCTGGGCTGTTTCTGTAGAAAGTTGACGATTTGGAGAATGGAGCAGGGCTGTGACGAGACAAAGGGTTGGGAGTAGGGCACGCAGAGTGACTTAAGGATGTTGTCCGTAGTCCTTGGCTGTATGAAGGCTGATAAGTCAAACTGCTTGCTCCTAGTGGCATGGGAGATTGCCTTGCAAAGCCGAGTGGACTGTGCCTCTGAATAGAGAATTTGGGGGTATGACTCCGGAACTGCTTATAATGTTGAATGATGTCTGCATCCGAAGGAGCAATACTGCTTGCATTTTCAATGTCGTAGTGCTCTATCTCAGGTTCAGGGGAAGCCAAAGGAGCACTAGGTATAGTTTCCGTGTTATGTGGAATGTCTGTCTCATCATAGATGAGGTAAGGGTTTTCTCTTTCAATTATATCAGGTTTAGGGTTCCCTTCAGGCTGCTTCCTGACAGTCATGTCATCTCCATAAGGCGGAATGTTGTCAGGATCATCAAATGCAACATTCTCACTTCCTTTTTTCTTCTTTTCCTTTTTCTTCTCCTCTTTCTGCACTTTTGACTTCTTTCCCCTGCACTGGTTACACAGGATCAGGCTAAGGACAAGCAGAGCAAGAACTGTGGCACAACTGCCCACAATAGCAGGTACAGCCCAGAGTGGCAGGGATAGCTCTGCTGGATGAGGGTTAGGGACGCACACGTGGCCTCCATTGACTCCACCCTTGCACACATGTCCCTGGGCACACAGAATACCAAGGCAAGCCACTACCTTTTCACATGTTCTTCCTGCGTATGACTCAGGACAGCTGCATGTAAATCCTGAATGCGTACCAGGTTCACAGCTGCCACCATTCTGGCAGGGGTTGGAGGCACAAGCTCCTGGAGGGACACATTTATAGGCATACCATTGGTTAATGCACATCAATTCACCCCAGCAAGGATTGCTGGCACAAACATTGGGACCTCGGCAACCAGTCTTCACAGAAGGATCTGTTTTGGATATGGTAGCAAGGCTGTGCTTTCCGGCGAAAGGAAGGTTTTCTCCACCATACTTCACATACTCAATACAGCCATCAAAACCTAGGGAGAAAAATAAAGCGTTACTCTGCACCTTCAAAATACAAGGTCCATATGGCTTAGCCTCATGCATAAAGGCTTTCAATGTCCAGGAACAAAAAGGGAAAAAGATCCCGGGCTCCCCCTGCACCAGCAAGTTCCCACAGCTGGGAGCCCCTTCAACTGAGGGCAGCTCCTACCCACAGGGGATATGCAGCTCCCATGATCTCCCAACCACAGGGCTGCATGAAGCCCCCAGAGTTGGGAGATCATGACAGCCATGATCTCCCAGCCCTATGGGCTTCATGCACTCCTGAGGCTAGGAGAGCACAGCAGTCACAGTCTCCCAGCTGTGGGTGTTTCACACACTCCCAAGATTGGGAGACTGAAGCAGTTGTGACCTCCCACCCCGGAGGCTCCATGCACCACCAGGACTGGGAGATGGCAGCCACCCCTGCAGTTGCTGGAACCCATTTGGGTCCCAGCACCAGAAGGAGGCACGCTGCCAGGGCCAAGCCATGGGGTCACTGTTGGGACCCAAAGTTGGCAGCTTCCAGGGCTGAGAGTCCCCTCAATTGTGGGACTCCCAGCTGGGCACAGTGCACCCCTGCTGCTGGGAGCAGGGTCAGCTGACAGGGCTCCCAGCCACAGGGGAGACGCTGCTTCACATGGAAATTGAAGCTGGACACCAACCAGCTATAAAGTTAGTACACATTTTCAAGGTCTAACTCTAGCTGGTTGGAACTTTTTATGATGTGATAAATAATTTGAACATGCAGCTGTAACATGTAGAGGGTAACCTAGGAACATAATAATGGGTAACCTATGAACATAATATTGAGAGCAATAGCCTTTGCTTACTGAAGTAACTTTCGTCAGCCTTCAGTGTAAATCTGTGAACTGAATAAGGCTCTTAGTCATAATCATATGATCTTACTGATTTCAAAAGTGTACCTGGGCACCAACTGTTTCCCAGTGAATTTATCTTGAAAAAACATATTGTTTCATTTAGATTCCCCCTGATCTCAACTCTGCTAGTGTAAACCTGGGATAACTCCACTGAATCACTGGGATTCTTGAACATTCACAACAATGTAAACGGCATAAAAAAAACTGGTCCCAGTTTAGGACCATATTTTAAGAATGTATTTCTTTTGCTCATTATGTCCCTGAGTGGTTTAATGGATCATTTGTTCATAAACGTCTAAATAAAATCTCACTTTCAGTGCAAATTAAACAAGTACTGAATTCTGCTAGGTGAAAGTGTTAAGAAGCAATAACAAGACTAAATAAGGAAGGATCATTCCAGAGAGCTTCTAGCACAACATTTATCAGGCATGTCTAAGCACATTTTTAGAATTAATGCTTTTCATATGCTGTGTACAGAAATTATTGGAGGATAACAACAAGCAAATCAACAGTCTGTCCAAAGATGGTTTTGAGTATGGCATTTAGAAGTGATATGAAAACATAGTGCTTTTTTAAAAGTTTACTAAATAAAGATTTTGAAGCATTTGAGATGTAATTAATGATGATCAAAACCTAAAGCTAACAAGTACACATTTGTGTCATCTCATTACCTGAGTCCCTAATTGCTGGCAGCTACCGCCACAGAGACATACTAAAATAAACATACCATTTTTCAGCAGCCCTGAGAAAAAATGAATAGTCCAGAATTGAACATGACTTCTGTACTTCTGAAAAGTCAGGGCTTCGCCTACTGTAACGGAGACCCTGACCCCATTACTGACAGAAAGAGGCAGCCAGAGAGCAGCTGGCTGGCTCCAGGCCCCTGGAGGGACTATGGTTGCAAGGGGCCACTATTAGTTCCAGGTGTAGCCAGTGACTGACAGATGTAGGGCAGAAGTAGTGGCCCAGGAAACCCAGAGGGGGTTTAGAAACCAAGACCTCAGAATAGAGGCCTCAGAATAGGCTAACTCTGACCTGCCAAGGAGGAAGGACTCCAGACTGCAGGGAGCTGCAAGGAAGCTCCTGCATCACTGGGCAGCAGAGCTAAGTATTTTGGCCTTATGTTTTAGCTTGTTAACACAGTGTGACATTGAGTCAGTGCAGGGCGGGGGGAGGGGAACCTTTTGTTTGGAAGCAGATGCTCATATTTTCTCATTGTGTTGAAGTTTGAATCAGAGCACTGTTATGACACTGTGGGTGTAGGGGAGGAGAAAGCCACCCCAGGTCTTAAAACTTTCAAAAGGGGCCAGATAGTGAATGGGGGCTAAGGCTGTGACCTCCAAGAAGTCTGGAAGCTGCAAGTAGACCTGAAAGAAGCATTGATATCAACCGAGGACTGTAGTGTGTGGCAGGAGACAGGGGCCAAGTGGCCCAGAGGGTATGGCTGGAGGGGTAGCTGCAGCCTGGGACAGTGGACCTCCGATAGAGTGGCCCAACCAGAGCAAAGTGAGCCAAGGCCAAGAGGCCATAGCCCAAACAAGGGTCTAGGATGTGAAGTCAAATCCCCTGACCTTTAGGGTCAACCTCCAAGTCCAATTAAAACATCAGGGCTTGGCAGGTAAGACAGCAAGGTGGGACACGGAGAGGCCAGAGGGGGCAAGTAAGGTGGAATCTAGGTGGCTGCTAGGGGTGACTTGGCTGCCCCAGGGCCTGACTTGTTATAGTACCAAAATATTAAGTTAGGTACCAACATTTGAAAATTCTGACTTCACTTATGATAGTATGCATCTAGAAATCCATCCTTAACACATGGGAATAAGCCACTGCAAACCTTTAAGAGTCAGCTTAAAAACTTTCCATTTCTCCTGACACTGCAATTGATGGACTTTAGAATATACTCTAGAGTACATGCTTTCAGGAAACTATTCAAAAACAAATTTTATATAGAATATAATATAAAGAGTTGATAAGGGAGGGAAAAATCCATTCTGAAACATCACATTTTAAAAGCAAAAAAATCCATTCATTATTTATGTCCGAGAAGGCTTCATTGGTATAAATATTGTTGAAAGTGAGAGCGCACTAATATTTATACTAACATCACAACACATTCTAGAAGACTCTAAAGAAGCGCAGCATAAACACTGACTCTTCCACGATATAGTTGATGTAGTGAAGATGCATTAGATAGTATGATTTTGTAAAGGAGTTCATATTTTAAAGGTTATTACTTTGTAGACTGAACATTTTCTGATGTTAGGAATGAGAGCCTGTTTTTTTTCACCCCAGCATCAGATGTTTCGTTCAGGGCTGTAAGTCACAGTATGAAAAGGCTATAAAAATACTGCTAGGTTCGCATACTATTGCTATACTATGAGGTAATTTTCCTTGGTGAAAATACTGGGTATCCTTACATTGGTTACTCAAATATATTTATTTTCTCTTCTTTTCATACTTCTGAATAAAGAGGAAATTAAGGATTTAGGTGGGGAAGAAAACAAAATGAAGGGTTTGCTCACTTCATTTTTGGTGTCCCTTTTTAGTAGTGCTCTGATATAATATGCAACAACTGGGATTTTGTCATGTCTATTTGGGTTTGGCAGCATTATGGGATTCACTGATTTCATGTATTTGGAAATGTCACCTGCTTATGTTTTTGTCCTTCTGTTCTAGTTCTTCAGATATTTTTTAATGCAGACTTTTCTCTCTCCCTGCTGCAAATCTTTCTACATCATTCATAGTGTAATCCAATATTTAAAAAAGAGCATATGAAAAAGAGATTTTGGACTGTGCATTCCTAAAGCAAGCCGGACACCCATAATTTATTTCCCTACCAGTTAATGTGAGTGTGGAGTAATCATCCTCATTTTTGTTTGTTCCTTTTCTGCTGGAAGTGTCTTTTATTTTTCATAAGCATATTGCTGGTTGGTCATCAAATACAAATGCAAAAAGGGCAGAGGTGATATCACACCTCATCTCTCAATTCATGGAAATCATTGTTTACATTGAAAAGAGCCAAAAACACAAAGTGGTAACTTGTAACAGTCAAATTACTTTATCTGGTGATAATCCAGTAAGCTAGGAAGGTTTTCAAAATAAAGACTTTTAAAACTCTTGGCATACTTCACAGTTTGTAGATAAAAATCACTTCCATCTTATTTATCATAAGAAAAATAATATCAACTAAAGTGTTGTTCATTTCTGTTGCCAGAGTCTTGGGCAGTTGCCTAAATCTCAGAAGCAATGAATCTACTTCTTAACAGTTTTATGGTGTTCAGTGGGTGTTTCTAAGTGTGGTTTCTGCTGCTCACAAATAAATCCTACTTTTTCTTCATCTGACAGCAGCATAAAGCAGAAGAAAGCTGAGTTCAGAAACCATTGGAATCATATTGACAACAGACCAAAGCCCTTGGCACATGTTACATTTATGGTGCAATAAATGTGTTAATTGCACCATAAACAGGAATAACTGCTACACATTCAGTTGATATATGATGCCATAAAGTGGGAAACCCGCCACAAAAAGTTATTCTCCCAAAATAAGGAACATCTTTGTGGCTTGTTAAATTGAACGTGTAGCATACTCAAGACATTGCTTACAATCAACTAATTATCAGATGCTGATCAGCATCAGGACCAGGATGACCCTGGTTCTGGTGCCAACAATCAGCTGCTGGCAGAGTGGGTTGTAAGGCTCCCGGGCAGGGGGAGCCAAAGGGCTTTGGCTGCTGGGAGCCTGGCAACCCCTGAGACCAGCAGCCTTTCCTGCCTTGCCTTGTAGCCTCCATGGAGGCTGCAGGACAAGACACTTAAAAATACTGGGTTGCAGGGAGCCTGGTTGAATGCACACTTTTTAAATGAAGAGGGACCCCAGGGTCATTGATCTCAGGGTCCCAGTGCCCCAGGACATCCAAAAATTATGAGTGCTGCTGGGCTGTCCCAGAGCTGGGCCAAAATTAACTTATCAGACCTACTGAGGAGTGCATCAGAAGCTCAGTGAACAACTGCTCACTCAGGCATCCCTGAGGAAGGCCAGGACCAATGGATTTAAACTCCTGGAAGGCCGCTTCCGGCTTAATACCAGGAAAAAGTCCTTCACGGTCAGGGTGTGCAGATGTGGAATTAACTCCCACCAGAGGTGGTGCAATCACTTACCCTGGAGGTTTTCAAGAGGAGACTAGACTGTCACCTCACTGGGGTCACCTAATCCCAGTTGTCTTCCTGCCTAGAGCAGGGGGGCTGGACCTGATGATCTGCAAGATCCCCTCCAGCCCCTAACAATCTAGGAATCTACCCTGGACTGTCCTAGGTCTCAAAGTGGACCTGGGACTGTTGAGATCAAGCCTGAAAATCAGCTGATTGTTGGACTTGCTCCAGCAGCTCAGGGTCTTGAATTAGCCAGGTACTATCATGGCTGGGTCTGACAATCAACTCATTGTCACACCCATCCCTGAGTCTTGAACCCACATTGGACTCAAACCCGCCAAACAGCCAAGGATCTGGAACCTGTAGGATGCTCTGTGCAGTCTGTGTCTGGGACAGAGCTGCCCCCAGCCCAATCTGCCAGATTGGCCTGGGGTAGCTCAGCAGTGGCATGACTGGGTTGGGAAGAATTTTGCCATCCTAGACATTGTGTCTCCTGTCCTGTACATCTGGCATGGGATGTGGCACAACGTTTGGGCCGCAGAAGAAAATTCCTCCCATCCTGATCATGCCATTTTTTTGAGCACTTGCCAGGCACCCATATCCTGCAGTGCCTGGATTTACCCAACCCTTAGTGGGACAAAATTTTCAGTTAGCAACTTTGCCTGGGGGAAAGATTTGCCTAGATTTACAGTATTCTAGCTTGCTAATAGTATAGCCACTGATACTAGCCAAACTGCATGATTTATTCACTGCCTCAAGACTATAAAGCAACAAAGACTAAAAATATTTCTTTGAAACAGAAATATGTCAAAATATGTAAGAAAGGATCAAATCCTTAGTCTTCACTTCAGCAAAACTTTCATTGATTTAAAATAGAAGCTGTCAAGGCTAAAATGTTAAGACTTTATCCTACTAATAAATTGTTACATTATTTCTTTCAAATGTTTAAACACATAAGATCCCTTCTTGGTGCTTGAAGTTTAAATGGTTGTAATTAAATAAGTGGCTCCTAAGGAAGCATTTTAAAAAAATATATATATGTTTGCGTGTGTGCGCACACACACACGCACACACACACACTCTTTTCTTACCAGCACTGGTACTTCTAGGAGCGTGGTTAGGTGGGATCCCTCCCAAGGAAACTGTAAGGACATTAAGTCCTCCAAAATCTTGTGTGACGTGCAGAATGTCTCTGCTGTAGGCCCTGTCGATGGACAAAATAGTAGCAGACCCATTCTTTTCAATAAGGAGAGAATGCCATTGACCATCTGCTGTATAAACTTCTTGAATATTCCTTTCCACTTTCCCAGCAATTCCAGCATCAGATGTGTAATGCACTTTGCCACTTTTTATCTAAGAGAGAAAAAAAGAAAAAGGCATACAACATATTTTTTAAATTGTAATGATGCATCTTAAATAAAATATAATGCCTTCTGATGTCAATCACAGTAATTCAAATAATTTAACTATTAAACAGATGCATATAGATGTCCCTACCCCAGCCCCACGCACATCAGTGCTTATCTAGTCATACAGAGAAATGGCTACCGATGTTTGAAACCACCTGAATTTGTCTGCAGTAAGATTCCAGTTATTTTTCCTTCTGAAAACAAAATATTTTATATTACTCTACTAAGAAGTTACTAGAGTAAAAGGATAGATAGTTACACTTGTATTAATTGTATCTTATATCTTTGCTTTGAAGACATTCAATTAGGAAAACAATTTTTTCCTTGAATTTTTTTTTGCCGTTCCCACCTTATCTTTTATTCAGACATTCCCTTAGAAGAAAAAATTGCCAGTGTTTCAGAGCAGGAGAGTAGTCTGAAAACAAGTAGACAAAACATATTTTTTCAGCATACATAACCTTCTGCTTATTTAGCATTAGGATGTTAGGTACATTATAAAACAAATAGAAACTGTCCTTATTCCAAAGCATATGTATCTAGTTTTCATTAGGACTCAGCATGTATCCAGAAAAAAATGCATGGGGGATGGTGGTCTGGGAGACGTCAGTCCTCCCAGTTCTACACTGAACCATATATTTTTTTAAATCAGGGCTGTCCAAGCAGCTATGGGTCACATGCCTCATGGGCCATGCCAAAGTGAGCCATTGGCCCCCACGCCACACCCCACATGGATGCCTCTGCTGCTGTATTGTGAGCCCATGTGGGTACCTCCCTGCCACCTCGCCATGTGTCCGCACGGCCCCAGACTCGTCCTTGGCTCCCTGCACCGCGCTCTCCCATCTCCTGCTGTGGGGGCAGGAAGTGGCAGTCAGAGGTAGAAGGGGGAGCACAGAACTCCTGACTGCTGTTACAGCCAGAGCAAGAAAGGTGGTCAAGCAGGGGCCGGATGGTTGCAACTTAACCCCTCACGAGACACATGCAGTCTATGGGGTGCCAGTTGGACAGTCCTGTTTTACAGAGAAGATGTGGTGGCAGAGTGGTTAAACTGTCTTGCTATATCCGTGGAAGCATGAGTTCAAGCACTATTCTGGACTCATGCCAAATGCTCTTTCCACTTGACTCAGCTGTTACAGATACGTGGTTATTCAGGGTGAGGAGTCCAAGGGACATGATGCCATTGTTCTACAATGTATTATATATTCCACGCCGGCCTTCTATAGCGTATGTTTGAAAAAAAGAAAAGCACAAAACCTAACATTTTTCTTCATGTCCTCACCTGTGGGTTGATCCACATGTACAAATTGACATGGATATCCATAATTTATAGCCACTGATAGGATTTGTACTATTTCTTAAATGTCAAATAGTTCATTCAAGGACAAAATTAAGTTTACTTATGAAGTGTGAGGGGAAGCACTGGCTAATATGATGATAATACTTTTACTTCCTAGAAACTGTTATATACTGTGCAATTTCTAAGTTACTGAAAGAAATGACATATGAAGGCTGAAAGGTTTGATCATATAGACTAGCTCTATCGCAGCTGCCAGAACATGCTCAAGTCCTGCAAAGAGTTTGAATTATATGACTGCTCAAAAGTCATGGAATGTAAGAATGTACCTAGTACATTTTGCCACTTGGGTTGTTTGTTTCCTGGATACACCTGATATGTCAGATAGAATTGCGTGATTCTTTTTAGAAAACTGTACTACAAATCAGAGTTTCTGAGTTTGTGGTTTAGAATATCTTCAATAAAGTTCTGCAAAAAAAATGACAGGATGGTTTTGTTTTTGCAAAGTCAGGTAGTTTATGGCTAAATTATGCCTCAAGAAAAGAGGAATCCCACATTTGGAACTTAGCTTGAAATCCATCACATTTGTTAGCTTCAAAATGTTTGTAAAACAATGACTTTTATATTAAGTGAAGTTTTTACAGCTTACATTTAAATTAAGTGTTTTTTTCCTTTTTATTTGTTTGGACTTTCATAGATGAAGAGGAATGAAGACTTGAGAGAATTTCATTTTTATTTTTAGACTTCTATACAAAAAAAACCTATATATGAAATGATAAGTTCAAGGCCTACTGAAATACTAAACCCAGGTCTTTAATTTCTAACTCCACATAATATAATTCTTCTACCTGCCAACAACCAATACATTCCCTAGCGATTTATGACCCTTAAGAACTTTCTTTTTCTTTAAAATTGCATGTGGCCAATGCTAACAGGCTCATAAATAACGCCGCACTGGCACATAGAAAATATAAAATTTCCAGTGACAAGACTTGATTGCGACTCCTTCCATCAGGAAGAAAGAATGTGGCTCCCAGTTTCTTGAACCACACCATATTTCTAAACTTGAAACAAATAGTTTATACTGATTATACGCTGAAGGGCCCATTTATGGGGTTTATTTGCAAGGCAGTGAGACTGGCCAAGGCACTGAAACCGACCAGACTGAACCCCTAAACAAAAATATAGAATCCCATACAGGGGAAGCATTTGGCTGCACTGTTAAGCCATAAAGTCCCTTTTGTTCAACAAACAGCATATTCTTCTTTTAAAACAACATATTCCCTTTACAATTTATAGCCTTCTGGTTTAGATATGACATAAATAATTGTATTTTAACTTGCCCAACTGGCATATTTGTAGTTATTCAGTATTATTATGTATGCCATTTATGTTGTAATACAGGGATTCATAGATTTTAAGAAAGGACCATTATGATCATATACTCTGCTTATCTATTTAAGACAATTCCATTAAGTAACTGCTGCACATATTCCATCCCTTCTGGCAGAGTTAAAGCATAAGGTTTAGAAAGATAAATGATTTTGATTTACAGATTTAATTGGAGAATCCACCTTATCCTTTTGTAAATGACTGTAGTGATTCATTATCCTCACTGCTATCTTTTTCTTCTTTCTCATTTCTTCCAGTCTGAATTAACCTTGCTTCTACTTCTAGTGCCTTTGCCTTCTACATAAAAGAATCCTCTAAATTGGAGATCAGCCACCTATAAGCTGTGAGCAGCTTTGTCAGCATTGAGTGGTGGGGGGCTTCACTCTTGTTGCACTCTGGCTGTGCGGCAGGGCGAAGTGGCAGCAGGGAGAAGCAGCAGTGGTGGCCGGATCCTAGCACCAAGCTGCCTTGGACCTGAGCTGGGTGGTTCCAGTCCACCATCAGACAGCACTGCCAATCCCTGCTCTAAATCATAAAGAGATGCCTACTTATACCAATACATCCATTTTTATTTTTAAATAGAAAGACTTGTTGGACCTAATTTGTTACTATTTTATTCTAATTTTATCCCATCATCATTTTACTAAAATCAGTTAAACAGAATATAAAAATGGCAGAATGCAGCAGTGTACCTGCCTGAGTATTGTGTCCAGTTCTGTGCGCCCCACTTCAGGAGAGATGTGGACAACATTGAGAGGGTCCAGAGGAGGGCCACCCATGTGATCTGGCAACAACAAGGCAGACCCTACAATGAGAGACTGCGGGACCTGAACCTGTTCAGCCTTCACAAGAGAAGGCTGAGGGGGGACCTGGCGACTGCCTATAAACTCACTAGGGGGGACCAGAAGGGTTTGGGAGAGACTTTGTTTCCCCTAGCACCCCCTGGCATAACAAGGAATAAATGGCAACAAGTTGTTGGAGAGTAGGTTTAGATTAGACATCCATAAGGACTACTTCACAGTTAGGGCAAATAGGATCTGGAACCAACTTCTAAGGGCAGTGGTGCTGGCTCCTACCCTGGGGGTCTTTAAGAGGAGGCTTGATGCCTGCCTAGCTGGGATCGTTTGAGCCCAGTTTTTTCTCCCGCCCCGGGAGGGGGTCAGACTTGAAGGTCTGTAAGGTCCTTTCCGACCCTACTTCTACACTTCTATGATTCTACCATAATTTAATAGTAATAATATTAATTATTTTGATAAACAAGAACAAGTTAATGAGATTATTATTATAATTATATGCTGTCTTTTACAGATTTTTAGATATTACTGCTTTCATGTGATTACTAACTTGCTATTCAATAACTGTAAAGGGCCACACAAATCAAAACATCCAACTAATTTGGAAGATGGGCCAATATTTTCAAACTCATATCTATAAAATTAATTTCCTAAGGGGTGCATATTCAGTTGCTGAAAAATTCAGAGCAGAAGTCAGTGGGTCTCTAAATTGAGCTCAAAAAGATTAATAATTTGGCCACAGTATGTAGAACATCATTGTACGTGAAGAAAGGTATGTGGTTAGTCTGAACCTCTAAATTTTTTACGTTCACAGAAGCCTTAAGGTTGAGTGGGCATGAAGCCTTGGACAAGCAGGAAGAAAAGAAAGATACAAAGTATGCGTCATTTCAGGTGATATGAATCAAGTGTCACAACTTGCAGTTTAGGATGCAAGCTTAACTAGAATTCAGTTTTCAGGTAATTCAACTGGGAACTGTCCACCAATAAAAAGTGCAAGGCACTTAACTTTCCTTCCCTAATCTATAGGTCCTGGTAGACAGCTGTCCTCAGACCTTCAACCCTATACATCTGGTCCAAACCTGCTGTTGGGACCCCATGCCTTCCATTTGCTGGTGCCTCTCCACCAATATTAACAACATGGTATTTAAGTGTAAATATATTGCTAGTATTTTTTAGTCACAGTAGCCTTTTTTAATGCTTATAGAGGTTTTCTACTGTAATTATAGACAAATTTTAAATATCTTACTGATACTTACCAAAATAGCCTTTATGAATAAAATTCTCTTTCCTTTTGTGTACTTAAATGGCAGTTTTCTAGCCATGTCCTTGGGCATCTTTTGCTCGAGCCAGAAGCGTGCACACAAGACTGAACATATGCACAGTAAGCTATGCACTGGTTGGGCATGTATTTGGTTTTATATAAGTAGGACAAAGCAAGGAGATGGGCTGGGGCGGAGGCAGGTGGAAGATTGTGACCCTCCCATGTCGTAGCCCTAAAGTGGAGGGGATAAGGCACTTTCCCAGAAAATGGAAGACCCAGGTTTTAGGCCTCTTTCACCAAGATGGGGTTTGGACCTGCATTCCTCTGACTTTCCAACAAAATGTTCTATCATGCCACTTGGTTAGGTGTTTATTCAGTCCCTCTCTTATGCTCCTTTGAAGCTGAACCACTGATGCTCAGATTTAACAGTCATTGGATAAAATGGGTGGTGAATGGGGAGAAGTTTCTGCCCCACTGAACACACAGCAGCCACCTCCATGAGCCACACACCCTCTAGCTTGCTTCCTTCCTCTTGGTCCCATATACCTCCCCATCTTGGCTGCTTCTCTCCCCTACTCCCAACAGTTAACCACAGGTTTCTGGAATTTTACTTTACATGGCTAAGTTTTCAGATCACAGAGCTATTGATTCTTATATGTCTATTATGAGTGATAAAAGTAATATAAAAAGGATGCTAAAATCTCGACTGGAAGGAAACGTCCTGTTCATTTAATACAACCCAATCTGAAATGTTGTAATCTGAAATGTTGTAATGAACTATTCTTTTAATACTAAATGATGAGGAATAGTTACATGCAAATGGATGATGGATCCTGCATTTCTTGGAAGCTGCTAATGTCAGAGAAGATCTAGACCCTTTGTAAGAATGGAAACCAGGCAGGGGGACAATAATATGGCTGGCTGAATTATAGAAAGTGTGATCTTATGTAGGAGTTTCTTTCAAAGCTGGGAAAAAAACTGGAAAGATTTACAGTAGTCAGGGAAACTTGGAGCTTGGAGCAATAAAGGGGTTTGCCAGCATCACTGCTGTACTTATTAAGAATTCTGACTAAGTGGATTGAATCAAAGCCAGGGACTGAACCCATCCATTTTTTTCTTGAGAAAGGTAATTTCTGTAGTGACAAACACTTGGGACAAAGCTATATGGAGCCTGAAGCATGAATTCAGCTACGCATCTGAAATCAGGTAATTATCTCCTTTTCTTTACATCTCCACTCAATGGAGAAGATAAACTCCAAGAAGGATGACTTTTTGGATCCAACATAAAATTGCCTGGTGTGATGAGGCATGTATGTTAGTAGTAATTCATGAAAACATGTTGTTTTGTTTGGCAGTCAGACATCATGGGGAAGAGAATTGGAAGATAAAAGGCCAAGAGGGAGAAGTCTTGCACTTTAGAGTGTAACTAATTAGTGATATCAAATACGGCAACAAACACTGGTCCTGCTAGTCTTAGAGGTATCATTACTTAGAATCTCGATGAAACTGATTAGAAAGAAAACCACTAAGATCTTTTGATACTTTGGCAAATAATGAGGAAATAGTTAGGAAGATGAATGACCCTGGAATAGTACCCAGCAGTAGTCTAAGCTCCAATATTTTCCAAAAAAAGGGCAAAGGTAACAGAGGAAGTGATTTTGATCACATCACAGCAGGCAGTTTAATCAAATCAAGTCAGCATTAGCTATAATCTTTACCTTCACAGTAGTGTAATTGCTGCTTTCCTGGACATGAATTAAAATTCCATTCTCACTCCTTGTTCTGAACTTCACTTCTAAACGGTTCACATTTGGGGGCTCCAAAATATTATCACGAGTGCCATGTCTCATCAGATATTCTCGTTTCTTATTCTGGCTCATGTGGTAGTCAAGGCGTCCTTTACCTTCTAATGACAAGGCAGTATCGGCAGTCATATCTAGGACAAAGGTAAGGGAAAGTGTTGAGCATATCTAATTATCTTCCTCAGAAATTGTCAAATTCCAAGCAGGTAGGTGGGAGAAAATGGAGTGACTGAAGCCTCCACCTCTCTACTTTTTGCCAACGTGGCTGAACCAGCACTAGTAGGAGTGCGAGTAAAAAAGAAAGATAGAGGGAGAGGGAAAGAGGTGGAAAAAAGAGAATGAGAGAGAGATTGAGATACAGGAAAGAGACAGAGACACAGACAGAGACAGAAGTTAATAATTTACTGCTGGTATCAGTTAGCAGTAAATTAAAACTCCCTGGGAACAAGTGAGGGAATTTGGGTTCTCTGAGATATAATTCCTTCCCAGGGATGCTCCTGTTCCCCTTCCTTGTAATAAAAATCCAACTGTAAGCTCTTTAGGGCAATGACAAGGCCTTTCTATTATTTTTGTAAAGCATCCAACACCTTTTGGGCTAATGTAAAAATAATTTAAAATACTAATGCAGTATAATCCCCCCCACACACATGCGCTCACAATTTCCATAAAATTCTTCTGTAATCTCATACTATAATGGTTTATACATTGACAAAAGCCATAGAAGCACTTGTAAGCAAACAGAGGATATGACATGAACAGAGCAATTGTAATTCCATATTTAATTTGAACATGAATAACATTAATGCAGCAGGCAATTCTCTAATGTCCTTTGGTTTTTTAAGTTAAAGTGTCAAACTATCTATCGTTAGAGATTTTTTATAATAAGGTAAATAATGTATATTTATTTGGATTTATAGATATATATGTTATTTTGTATTTGACGTTTTATCACATTCAAACTGATGCTAGGGCAAAAGGTCATATATTACTTTTCTTCATAATTATTTAATACTGAATGCTGGCATGACACATTTTAATTATTTTACAGAAGTTCATTATCTTGTGCACCTAAACAGAAAACGCAATTGCATTTCATTCCACTTTAGATTAATTGTAAATGAAACAGATTATGACATCTACATACATTTTTCACAGTGTTTTCCAGTCAGTCCCTCTTTGCAATGACACTGTTGCCATGACCAGTGATCGACACAGGTGCCACCATGTTGACAAGGACTAATTGAACAAGCTCCTTCTAATCTAGGGCATCTAGAACAAATCAGAAGAGTAGTCACTGAAGCATGTATGCTGAACACACAGAACAATCCTCCTGAATACAGCCTCATGTGTGCTCCCTCTTGTACGTACCCTCTTACTCAACAAGAACGCAATTGTTTAAAGGCTCTGTAAAACAGTAAAATTTGCACTCTAGAAGTCTAATATATCTAACTGGGTCCCATTTTCACTGCCAAATTTTAATTGTATTAGAAATGAAGGAAGATTTCAGAGGGAATTGGATTCCCATTAACAGAGGAGGGGAAACAGAAACTGTTTTTTGGCTTGTCCACACTCATGAAAATTGATCCAAATTAAAAAGTGTGAATTTCAGATAGATTGGTTAAAAAACATTAACTCCTTGGGTGACCTTGAGATTATTAAAGTGACATTAATTAGCTCATGTTTATTCTACTGAAGACAGTAATTGTAAGACTATTCACATAGGCATTTAATGTGACTTAACAATTATACTTAAAAAATGGCTTAACTTTCCTGCATATCCCTCTTTAGATAAGCCATTTTATTACTTCACATTAGATTATATAGATTATTACAGTTTTAAAAAATTTTCATAAGCACATATAACCATGTGAACACTCATGAATACTAATCTTCTCAAAGACCACTGTTCTTAAGCATGTTTCAATTGCTTTATGAAAGTCATAAAACAGTTATACAGTAAAAACAATTGGAAATCATAAAATTACATTATATGATTTTAAGTTATACTCAGATCCTTCCCTTAACATTTTCAGTCTCATTTTCTACAAATATTATAGAGCTAGGAAAGAAAAATGAAAATTGTGTAAGTACTCTAAAAAAAAATCTGAAACAATAATGGGGAAAGCAACCGGTGAAGAATAAACTTGAACAGAATGCACTACTTTTAGCTACAAAGGAGTAATGTCATCTGAATCTTTGCCCAACATAAAATGAGCCCAGAGATTTTCAGATCTGGTGGTCTTTGAATGAGGTTATCACTCCAGAGTTTTAAGCAGATACAAACACAGTAGTAGGGTATAAGGTTAAGTGGAAAACCCATCCAACCCAAAAATATGTTTGTAGACAATTAGCTTTTAAAGGAGGTGGGCATGGGGGGTGGGGGTTTAACATTCAATCTACCAAACACGTGTGAAATAAAGCGTAAAGCCATCTTTCATTGTGAAACAGTCCAAGGTACTACTGAAAAGGTTTTGCCTGGCATCAGTCTTGGCCTTCGAGAGATAACAAAATTAGGAGATTTTTTTTTAACTTAGTGGGATGTTCCAAAATGCTGTCTTCTAAGAAAACAGTATAGGAGTTGATATCTTCAGTCTAAAGAGCCTTAGGAAGCCTTCTACCATAAAGTTCACAAACTAGGAAGGTGAAAGCAGGAAGGATGAACTAGCAACTGTGGTCTTTCAAGCAATACTGTTGCCACAACTATAACTTCAAACAAGATGAAAAAGACCCAGCAAATGCAGCTAATCAATCATTTCTGAAAGTGTTCTCACAAAGGGAGATGTTGCAAGAGAAATGCAGTGATATTTGAGAGGTAAAATGAGAGAACAGACATGTGGGACAACAACGGGGAGGTTTAGTGAACCATTTCAATACAGTTAAATCCAGGTGGAATTTACTTGAAAATGCAAGTATAAAGCTACTCTATTTCAGACCACTATAAAACAATAACAATAAACAGAAATATACTGTTGCTGCTTTAAAGAAAATTGCAATTGGGTTTCTTCAGTCTCTCAATTTTGATTTTTTTTCCATTCAAATTTAGATTCTTCCAAAGTTCTTTACATTTTATAGTATAGCTTCCATTCATGTTTCCAATAAATATTTGAGATAGTTAATGCCTCACTCTTGCACTAGTTTCTTTTGTTATCTATTCTGTCTATATGATATTATAGACTTGACATACTGATCTAAGATTCCATGAGCTGCCAAAGCCTGACTGGGTTCCAGAGGACGTCCATTTACTGCAAACTCCATTATGCAACCCACAAAATCATGGCTTTCCACCTGTCCTCTTCTTTGAAGTATTGGCTCTAGAGATCTGATGCCACCAACAGTAACTCGATTTGGTTGAACATCGAGGGTCCTAGAGTAAAAATAGAAGAATTATTGAATTCACATCAGCACATAAAGGAGCAACAATGGAAATAGATCATCAAATGACTCTAAATATACCACAGAATCTATTTCTGCATTCAATTTCCTTCAATTTCTGTAGTTCATTATTTACAATCAAAGATTTATTATATCCAATGACGAGTCAGTTCCAGTTAAAGGCAATCTAAAATAATAATTAAAACAGGCCTAAGCTTTAAGTTCTCAATCAGTTTTTACTCAAGATATTTATCCAATTGATTTGACTGAGAGTTTTGGTTCAGTCTGTATTGAATAAGGATGTGACCAAATGCTATTTTAAATTGTGGGTTATATTAAAATAACTGTAAAATGGATTCATGATTTTACAAGGGAATAAACTATTTTTAATAGAACAAACTATGTAGCTAAATGAAACAACATGAAATGCAATCAGGAGTAATGCTACAAATAGAATGGTACTTAGATTAATAAAGCAACTTTCCTCTTCTACATATTTTTGAAATCCTAACTAATTAATCCTCATAACACTTCCCATAACAGAAACAGAAAATTGCTATTAATAAAATGCAAGAAAAAAGCAAATAAAATGAATAATAAGGTGAAAGATGTAGCACATATATGATTTGGTGCCATTTCATAAGTTAAAGTAAAGTTCAATAATCCCAGATTGAAATTTTGGAGATAGTTTAACTGCTGGAATTTCATTCCTCTATTTGGTAAAGTAAACATGATGGGTTAAATATGATTTTAAAGCAGTATGAGGTTTTACTTTAAAAAATTTCAAGTACTAAACGCTGCAGAATTTACATTTTTCAAAGAATACTTGAGTTGGAAAGAGACAGAGTAAATAAAAAACAGAATACTACCGAATGCTCTGTTACTTGGCTGCCGAGGTAATCTTGTGATATTTAAAAGAAAAATTTGGGGGTAAAATCCTGCCTTCACTGAAGTCAATCTGACTTGGTCTCTGACTTTACTGGCACCTACTCCCCCCTGCTCCCTTCCCTCCCCCTGCTGTCAGATGTAGCTCCAGGGCCATTCCCTGCCAGAGCATGGAGCACATGGAAGCACAGGCCCTGCCCGGCCATACAGCAACATCCTGGGGCCAGAGCTGCACCTCTGCTGATAGGACAGGTAGGGGAAGGAGCTTCCCTGTGCTGGGAGGGAATGGAGCCAGAGCTGGTGAGCTGCTGAGCATGACAGTAGCGGGTGCGGAAGGGGAAACAGGCTGCAAGGACAAGGAAGGGGAATAGGGCCAGAGGCTACAGAAAGTAAATAGAGGAGGGGGAGGGGGGCAGATAGCTGCTGGCTCTGACTCTGGCTCTGACCTAGACTCAGCATTGGAGTCAGAGCCACAGCAGCCATTTGCCCTGGTCCTTCCACCTTATACTTGAACCCAAGATGAGGGGCTTTTTTCCTATGCTGAATGGGACCGGGGGAAAAAAAAAACTTGTCTTGGATTTGCATAAATATGGTAAATTCACCTCCCTGACAGTTGTAGGGGAGCAACTTTCTGACTGGAGAGCATGTTTTTGTGGCGACTGTAGTGTTTTGAGATGGGGACATTGTGCATATGCACATCCCTTCTGATGCTGTATTTCTGTAGTACTTCAAAGTACTGTAGCACTTGTGGCAGTACTAATGCACATCTGTCTGTTGTCTCTGTCTGCTACTCTGATTTTATAGCCAGTTTTGGCTAGACTGTGATCTAAATTCTGGTTCCACGAAGGTAGATATGAACCTTCTTTATCATTGTCCAGTCAAACCACTGCTGTGCAACTGATCCTTTCCCCCAAAGCCAAAGCACAAAGCGAATTAGAAAGTGAGCTGTTTGGGCTCTTCCACTTATTCCTGCCCTTTACAAGGCACCAATTAGCACAGCTGAGCTTTACCAACAAAGGAATACATTGTAATTTGCTGCTGCTGTCATAGGATAGTTGAAAATTACTCCTACCACAACTACCACCTCCCAGATCTAAAAGGAACCAGACAGGGAAGTAGAAAGATACATATACCGAAAAAATAAAGTCTTCTGGGGCCACTTCTGAAGCTGTTGTGCCTAAAAGAACAAGCTTTCTTGTTGCTTGACAAAGTGGTTGTTCTAAATGTCTCCTGTATTTAGAGAGGGTGGTTTTCATTTTTTTTATTGTTATTTCGCTCTTTTCATTTATAGCAAAAAACAAAAAAAGGAAGAAGTATTTACCAGTCAGTGGCAACAGCCACATTACTAACAGTACAGTAGCCTGGCTCCTGATCTTCAGAACAAGAATCCACTGTCAGGGATGCTGCCTGCAAAGCAACAAATGTATTAAATATTAAGAGGACAAAATGTAAGCTTTCAACAGTATTTTTATCAGGCTCCTGACACATGTTACATTTAAGAAGTGGCTGACTGGTTAATCACATCTTAAGTAGCAACCTGGCCACATGTTCATTCAATAGGAATGCAGGAATAAGTGGCAAGGTTATTATGCAATATACATATAAAAACTTTGTCACTGATTCCTATTGTGCTTTTAAATGAGTGTGTGGCCAGTGGTTCCAGCCCCAGAGACTGCTGTGTGCTTTGGAGGCTGGGAGAACTGGTCAACTGATCAGGGCTCCAAGCTGGGGGAGCACAGTGACCTCCACCAGCTGCGAGCCCAGAGCAGCCGGTGGAGCTCCAAACCCTGGAAGCACATGGTGTTCATCCATGGCCAGGAGCTCCAATCACTAATGGGCCTCCATGGTGCACCCTCACAATTGGAAGCCCCATCTGTAAGCATCATCAAGAAAATGTGTAAAAACAACTGGATATCAAAAATCCTTCTAGACCCTCTCAGAACTCATACTGGCCCAAAGTCATCTTACTTTTCTACAAAAGAAATCTGAGGATGCTGTGATGGAAGGGAAGATCTAACTTCTTGCAGTCACAATAAGACTTCAAACACAATTTTTTGTTACAATTACCTTCCCCACCCCCCTAACCCGCTTTCCAAATCTGGTATTTCTACCATCAAGGCTCTCTATCTCCATATTCTACCTGTTTGCAGGTCAATTGTATACTAAGATGACCCACTGAGATGATGTATGTATGCAAAGAGGGCATGTGCAAACTATTCTATCACTGCTCAAAAATAACAATCATTACAGTGGGATATAAAACTATCAATGAAGCTAATGCTCTCAGAGCACTCTTTAAACGAGCTCTCATAGATCTCATTCTTATAGCTTTTCTTGGCTATCTAGGTCATTATGGAAGCAAAAAAATAGCTTAAAGTGATATAGAAAAAGCCATCTTCCCACAATATTGATAATTACACTGTAAAGTAAGATAGAATAACACTCTAGAAGGGGCTTACTGACACATGCATTAAAAGCAATGAAATGACTGCCATTATTTTTAGTTGGAGTTAAATCAGGCTTTCTAAAGTAACAGAAAAAATGCATAAAGCCCATTTCCTATAATAACAATAAAAGATTAACGCATTTCTTAAAAATGAAGATTAATTATTCCTTAAGTCAAATTTAAAAAAAAAATAAAACATGATCCTCTAACTGTATATATCAGCTTCTCAGATTACCTCAAAATGTGTGGCAGAGGTTTAGGGAAAATTTAAATCAAGTGTTACTTTTTGACAACAGTTTGGTCTATGTTTATGCTTAGGTAACTCTACAGGAGTTATACAAAGACTAAACACTATTGGTATGCTATTACTTTATAATACATTGGCATTTCTTTTGCCTACAACTAAGTTCACTCACCACTAATATTACTCTCTTGTTGAAAACACCACGCATTATTTCTTAATACATACCATGTGCTGACATGTTGCATTGACCAAATGAATTCATGCCTTTCAAACTTAAATCATGTCCTATAATGTCTATACTGTGTATTTTTTTCATTGTTTCATTTTTATAATGAAAATTCATCTTGCATTTCTTTTCATACATACTGACCAACCCATCTCTCTTGAGAAACATCAGTATGCAATACCTAAGTACATTAGATGCTGAGTATAAATGAAACAATTCATAGAGCACTCAACCGACCCCCCCCAAAAAACCCCCCCAAAAAAACCCTGATTGGTTTATATGCTGTGACATGTATATATATTTTCTTTCAGAATATTAATGACAAAAATGAAAGGAGCATTTTTGTTTTTAGTTAGCTTAATAAATATAATTTCCCTAATATACATTTCTACGCATTCACAAACTCAGGATGAGCTATAACTCTCTCTGAAGGACTGTATATTTGAGAGCATATTTTGCTTGGACCAGAGTTCATACAATTTATTTTCTAACATTAGTCAAATGTTCCTGCTTGTTACTTTAGCATTGTTACCTTTTCAAGTTATGAGAGTTTCTGTCCCGTCACTCTGCAATATCTCAAGACTGACAACTTAATGATTTTACCAGTTTCCGATAATATCCCACTGCACTGTAGGAAATGACAGATTTGAAATCCAGTAGGGGGTTATTATATACTTTTTTTGACATGTGGGAGACATTTTTTCCTTCAACAGAAATTCTTAAGACAAAGGCGATTCTTGCACATTTCGTATTTGTAAACATCTGATATGTTTGGGAAAGCTTTAATGAAGACATTGTTTCAGAGGTGATGGTTTCTATAAAACTTGATTTTAATTTTAAGCATTCACAAAGGTAACTTTCTGGAAAAGATCTTTTTTTGTGCTGCCATGTATACTACAGCCCCTTTTATAAATCCAGGACTCAATTTGCATGACAAACATTTTCTTTCATGTACTCACTTATTTGTTACCACTGTATAAATATAGATATACACACGCATCTTTATTTAGACATGCACTGTATAGGTTAGGTTACTTGCTAAAATCCACACTTGGATACCTAAAGCATCCCTTAGAAGTCTAGTTAAAGACCTTTCTTAGAAAACTGGAACTAATGTATTAAATATTAAAATTAGCATGCCCTAAGACAAAATCATTATCTACATTTGTAAATATTTTTCATGAAAATGTAGAAGATGATGGTATCTACAGAAACACTCACAAAAAAATTTCAAAATTTGGAACAAACTATCCACCTTGAACACACATGAATGCAGAAAAAATAGTCTCAGCAACACAGTTGCATTGAAATGAAAAGGGTTTCAGGTTCAAGCTGCTTGCAGACAAAGATATAAATGATTTGGTCAGCAGAGGCAGGAGGCAGAGCCCCACTACTGTGCAACAACAAAGACCTACACATACCACAGTGTAACAAGGTATGAGAGAGCAGTACATCAATTCCAGGTGCTACTTTAGAGTCAGCACCAGGATAGTGGGCCCTGGGGAGCCTCCACAATGGCAAAAGCAGTCTGTACCATGGGAGCTGCAGTAGCAGTCCATGTGGATGGAGGTAAGATACTCTACAGCTCAGCCCCTTGGCTCCTTTCCCAGGGTGCAATAATTCCTAGTTACACCTCTGCGTAGATATTGTAGCCCCTAGCTACCCTCAGGACATTTATATTCTTGAACCCATAATGCATGCAACTCTATAACAGCATACTTGGCACAATGACTGAAATATTTTGGATTGGCTGTATCAGCGTTTGGCTTTTCTGAGCAAAGAGCAGTGTTTATGTGGTAAACTGTGATTTTTGCAGCATGTAATCATGAAAAGTCTTCAAGATTCAGAAAAGGCTATGTGGTGTAGAACATCTAATTCCTTTAGTCCTTCCACTACTTCTAGCCTAACATGGAAAACAAAATGTGGAGGTCTAAGGAATATCTGTCCAATGTTTGAAATATTTGCTTCCCTTTGAAGAGGAAAGTATTTGGTTGACCAAATATGATGACAAACTTATTTTGCCTGATGTTCAACTAGTTTAAAAAGAGCATATTGTTTGGGCTGTGTGTTCTGATTAGGAAATACTGTTAAGAAATTAACAGGAAGATGAGGCAAAGAGAAAGAAAATCCATAGAGAAAATAGAATGAAAACTGGAAAAGAGCGAAGTGCTATATATATGTCAACCAACTGTACCAGCCCAGAGTTTGGAGGATCTCTTCCCTCCTAAGGTTTCTCTTTAAACAAGACAAAAGAATACTTGCCTGATTTAACAAACATGAACACCCTTAAAAATAAATGGGTTTAAATAATAGAGGGGGGGAAACCTTCAAACTTGATTGGATTTGTAAAAGTCCTAAAATACAGAGGACTCTAAAAATCCAAGAAATCTGCCTATTGCTGCTCTACAGATACCAAGGTGAAGTATCTTTTGGATTTCACTACTGTTTTAGTCTTTTGCTAATAGTCTTTCCCATAATCTACACTAGTTAATTAGTCCCCTGTATAGCAATTTTGTTAGTTAATTATTTTCATACCTATTTGTCACATTTAAAGGGGCTTTCTTTTAGTCTGAGCAAACTATTATAATTCTTTCAGCCAAACTTGTCTATGATAGAAATGGGTGTTTTTCCAAAATTGTCCCTTTAAAAAAAATTCTATGGAAAGCAACATTACTAGAGTTTGCTGATCTTTAACTTAATTCCCAATTCAGCATTTCTTACCATTCCAGCTCTCCGGGCAATAACAGTGTGAAACTGTCCATCAGACACCTTCTTCATTGTGGTAAGTTTGTATGTACCACTGCCCAGGTTGTAGGAGAATCTCAGCCTTTCTTCTGTTATTTCCAAGGCCAGGAATTCTGCCTGCTCTCCAGTCTGATTGTCATAGTTATACAACATTAGGGCATTACTTTTGATAGTGGCAAACTTAATATAAATATAATTGTTGTTTGGATCCATACTGGGAAATTCCATATAGGACAACTCTTCAAATCCATAACTATTCAATTCACAATGATTTCCAAAGACACCTATAAAAGAGGTTATATGTTAACTAGTTATTACAACATTGGATCAAAGTTCATACCATTTCCAGTAACAAATCAGGTGGTTCTGTGCTTTGAAATATGTTTATGATTATTATTTTTAAAGGCATTAGTTATTTATCTTGGATAAAAAGTCTTGTCCACACTTTTATTTACTGAAGTATGTATATTCTAAAACTGTAGATTAAGATAGAGACATTTTCACGGAATAAAAAAGTATATTTGAGATATTAAGGTTATGTTACACTGCTTGAAAAACCTGTGTTCACATCTCGTCTAATGTGGGTATTAATGAATATAATGTTTATATTACTGCAGATGTGGAGATAAATTGGTTAACAGAACTTTTTTTTAATACATGGCTATGAGTTTCCCATTCTGCTTCCCATTCTGCTTTTATAACCTTTCTGAGACTGATTTATAGCCAGACAGTTGATAAAACTTGGTTCATCTCCTTCCCTCCTCTCAAACTGTGTGTTTGTATTTTGTTTCTGTTCATTCTTTTTCAATTTAGTTTTTGACATGACTTTTATTGTTACTGCACTACTAACTTAAATTTTTTCCCCTATAAATATTAGTGAACTCTGGTAAATAGTGCAGAGAAATTCAAGGCACTGCCCAGGCACGTCATGGCTGTTCACCCTGTACCCTGTTCACCCTGATCATGGGGCAGTGACAGCAGAGGGCTTAGGCCCAGGGCAGAACCACAATTTGCTCCCTGCATGTCCCTGCCAGCAGAACCAATGAGTGCAGTGTGGATGGGCCAGGGCTAGATAGGATCAATTGCCCTTTCCACCCACCATCGTCACTGGCTGGGCCACCCACTCTCACTTTTTCCCAGCCAGCAACACCTCATAGAAACTTCTTAAGTGGCCCTCCAGCCCCTGTTCTAGGAATTACTCAAATATAGTGGTAGGGCTTCTCTGGCTTTATTCTTTGAATTTTGGTTTTAGAACAAAAAGTTTTATAAGCAGAATATAAACAGAAGTGACTAATATTGAAGTGGTTAATACAGTGGAACTCAGATTTTTCTTACTTGGATGGTTCAGCAACCTACTTAATTTGCAGTGGACCAGTGCTGTAGCAAGGTGTGTGTGGGGGGTTGGGATGGGGTGAGTGGGGTGACTGCCCCAGGTGCCAAAGTGAAAGGGCACCAACAAGCACTGCTCAGCCTGGGTGGGACGTGGGACAGAGCCGCGGCTCACTTGCGGGGGCACAGGGACAGGGGAAGGGTGGCTTCCACCACTGCATGCACTGCAAGAGCAAGTATGGTAGGGGGTGTATACCCCTCGGATCTGTGCATAGGGCAAGGGCAGCTTGCGGCTGTGGGCTTTGCCCTGTTCATTGCTATGGCACTGCAGTAGATTGCTGATTACCAAGGCTTTTCCTTCAAAAGGCTCTGCCTCTCTAATTGCCTGGAATTCATCAGTAGTTCCGCATAGCTAATTGGAGAAGTGGAACCATTTGAAATAAAAGCCACTGCAAACAGCCGAAGTATCTCAGTGGCTTTCACAGCTGTTTCTGTATACCCCTCATCTTCACAAGGGGGACATAATATGGCGAAGAATCCTGGGTCTACTGTAAATTGTTTTGGAGCTGGCCATGTTTTCTCCCATGCATTTAATAAGGTGTAACAGTCATAAAAATAAGTGCCATATTACGTATTTCAAATTATATTGCTAATTGACAGAAGTGATAATTAAGTTTTTTCATTCCTTGTCTCCTTTTTTTGAAGGGCCATAAATGAGGCTGAGAGCAGAACCTCTGATATTACACCCACGTCCTGGGTTTCCGGCATGCTCAGTAGTGGGTTGGGATACCATTTGGGGATCTTCACCAGAGGTATAACATGCCACTCTGCACCCTAGGCAATGGTGGCTTACAGGGCAGTAGCAGCTGCTAATAGCAGCTCTTATTTTTGCACACATACCCCTACTCCCAAGTTAGCACCTGGAGCTGCTGTTCCAGTCATCCTGCCTTTAGTTATGCTCACCATCTCATTTATAGAGCTCACACATGGAAAGCATGAATAGGTGAGAAGGCTTATTTTCTTAGAGACTTGACAGAGCACTCTGGGTGCCTGTAGATGTGTGGGGCACCTGCTCCAATGCTCTGTAATTACAGTGTGTCAGAGCAGACTCATGCTCCAGTAGCTTCAGCATCTTGTGTATTCAAAATGGTGGTGAACAAGCTTTAGTTAAAGCAACCTACTGCCATTTTGAAGTGCAGGATGCTGCATACATGAGACACGGTGGGTGCTTTAATTCGAATGGCTCTTGAGCCACTCTAAATAAAGGGACCCTCCACACCTCTAGAGCATATGTAAAGACATCCTCTGTTGCTCCAGTTTAAATATGGAGTCAGGTGTGACCAAAGGTGGCACAAGAAGGGAGGCTTGATTGTGACAGGTCCTTAATCAGGATATTCAAAGTGAAAGGCTCCATGCTCACTCCACAGGCCATTTGATAAATCCAAGGGACAATTAAAAACCTGGAGGTATTTTCTTTGCTGAACATTTATTTGGGGAATATTTACCCCAAATTGAAGTTTTGGTAGGCTCAAAATTATTTACTAATTTCTGCTTATTGCAATGAATACTTTCAGCCAAGCAAAATAAATTAAATAAAAATAAAAGCAAAATGTCAGAACTTCTATGTCCTGAACAGGTGGTTGAAGCAGTCATGTGGGACATGGCAGACCTAGATTTAAATCATCTCTCTGCCTTAACTATGGTAGGGATTTGAACCAGAATGTCCCAGTTCCTAGCCAGTATCTTAACTAGTGGCCAGTAGAGATTTCTGGGGTAGGTTTTTCTCAACTTCTCCTGTTCAGCTATAATAGATTTAAATGATTCAGAAAAAGAGAGGATTACTCATCTCTCAGTGGTTACAGCACTCTTCTGGCATGTAAAAATCATGGGTTTAAACCTCTGCTTCCTAGAGCAGGAGGTAGTAGGCATTCATTTCTCATGATATGCTAAACTGAGCTAAAGAAATGGGTAAACAGAGATTCACAGAGCTTTTATTTATATAAACGTAATGAAGCTCAGCTAACAAAATCATTAGTGTAAGAAACCAAAAGATATGCTTACCAAATGGACAGTGACAATAGTATCCTTCCACTCCACTTTGGCAGGAGCCTCCATTGAAACATGGGTTGCATTCACAGTAATTGACAGCAGAGTCGCATGTTTTTCCTACAATCAAGCAACAGAGTAAGTCTTCAGGTTAGAGTATTCATGTCATTTTCCAAATAGGTCTTACATTTAGACAACCAGATTACAAGGGAATCCTAATATATAGTTCATATGTGGTTTAGAAACATACTTATGGATACTTATCTTACATGGGTGTTAGGAGACTTAACTACTATTTTTCAGGTGCACTGACATCATTAGATGGAAGGTGCTATTTGGCTGTGAAGTGCGGTTACCCCCAGTATATTTTGAGTGAAATGAACTCATTAGGGTGACAAGAAGCAAAAATCAATGGAAACCCTAACCTGAATTCGTACGAACATAGCAGGATTAACACAGGCAGGTATTGTATATTAGACAATTTTTTGTGCTTTTCTTCATCAATTACAATCTCCTTTCTGACTTGGAGGGGCCATCACTCTCTGGAGTTAAAGCATCTTACCTTGGTCCAGCTTTGTCTAAGTAGACACTGTCACATATGGTAAATATTATCCATTAGAGAATAAACTGAGTCACATAATTCATTTCAACAAGGAAAGGAGCCTAGCATAAAACTGAATATTTTAACAGATGCTGAATAATAGCAATGGGGATCTGTTCATATTTGAAGCAGCAGCAACAAAAGAAATTATATGGACTACCACAAGTACATACATAAACTAAAATTCTGTCCAGATGGGAAAAAAGCAAAAACTACTTGTCTTCACTTTCAAGCCCCTTCATAGCTCAGGCGTATCTTGTTCCTCACCTCTTGTTCCTAATATCACATACAGCTGTTGATGTCTGCCTCTAGTCTGCCAGTAAAGTTCTGCCCATTTTGTTTCAAAATTCATCTTTCTTTTTTGCCCTTTGCTACATTTAAAAAACTACTAAACTAATTACCCACCTTCAAATCTCCGTACTGTCTTTGCTTACAAACATACTTTTCAATAACTAGCCAGTGGTGTGCTAATATTTATTCCACTAATCATAAATTATTATAATTGTATCACAATAAATATACTGGATATTGCTTGTACTAGAAAACAGAAGTATCTTGTACATCTTAAGTCCAGTTAACCCACAGCCCTAGTTAACTGAAAAGCACTTCTGTCCTATGTCACAAATGCACCAGTACACAGTACTTTATTACTTAACCAGCCTCCTATATTTCTCAAGATAATGTGTCTTTATTAAGTCTTTAAAAAAAAATCAAGGATATACCACATTAACTTGGCTAGCATCACAGAAACTTTGCAAGTGGAGACTACCTGTTTTAGCAGCTTTTGATGAGGGCTTTGAGGGATCAGTCATCTCTCCTGTCTACATCAACTTGATCAGTGGGCAGCAGTACACCAAAGTAATGGAGAATGCTTGTGATTTAAAATGAATTCCTAACTTCACTATAGATATTAAAAGCAGTTCCAGTCCCTCCACTTGATTTTGTTTTTTAAATTTCTTCTTTTCCTTTTTTCCCCATCCTCATTTCTGTTGACCTATGCGTTGAATTAGCTGAAGAACCTGGATATTTACTTTTACACTGCATATTTTAAACGGTTTTAGCATCTTCTTTCTCTTTTAATAACTGTTTGAACAACTGCTAATACCAATAAAAGCTTAGTCGTATTCACACTAGCTGTTTTAACATAGAAGATGCACTCCCTGATTAAGCTAGTCAGGGGGCTCTTTAAACTAACATTTCCTTAGAATAGAGAGGAAATCCAAGGCATTTTTGGCTGTTCACTGAAGTGCTAAAGACTCGTGAAGAATATTCTTATTTATGTTTGAAATCTTGTGATGATTTAACAAAGCCGCTTCTAAATCAGCAGGATCACTTATCCTCTTTAAATCAGAGTAACAAACTCATCCAGCAGGCAAGACTCTTACGGATAAAAATCATCAGGAGACAATGGAATACAGGAATGCTATTTAACTTGAACTCTACAGAAATTCCAGATAAGGACTTTCAAAATTATTTGGTAGAAGTCATCCACAGAAGATTCTTAAACATTTAAAAATTATTACCAACTTATCTACCCATATACAGATATAGTTATATGTGCCTATAAAGCTGCACATAACAAGTCACCAGAAATTGTTTTATTGACTTCAGGAAGAGTGGAAATAGCCCTTTATTAATGTCACAAAAGACCCAGAAATGTATGGCTAAAAAGGGCCTCATGAAGTTATTAGCACATTCCCATGTATTAAGGCAGAATCAAGCATTTGATCCTATGACCCCAGCTGACTTCCTGCCCTTTGGGCAGGGGGCTGGACTCGATGATCTTCCGAGGTCCCTTCCAGCCCTAATGTCTATGAAAACTATGAAATTTCCAGATCACCCTAGTACCTGTTTATCTAATGTGTTTAATACAACCCTCCCCCTTTCAGTTATAGATATTTCAGAGCCTCCCTAGGTGGCATAATCCAGTGCTTAGCTATCCTTAAATATTTTCTTAATATCTAAACTAAATCTTCTTGGCTGCAAATTAAGTTAATTACTCCTTAGCCTATTTTGGTGGATATGGAGAAAAAAATGATCACTGTCCTCTTTCTAACAAACTTTTATATACATTCGAAGACTTTTATCAGTGTTCTCTTCAGTCTGATGTTTTCTAGACTAAACAAACCCAACTTCTTCAACTTTTCTTCATTGGTCATGTTTTATAAACCTCTTATCATTTTTGTTTTTCTCCTCTGGACTCTCTCCAATTTGTCTATGTCTTTCTTTAAGTGTGCTGCCTAAAACTGAATGCAGCACTACAGCTGATGATTTTCCACTACTGAGAAGGGAGGTAATTATTCTCTTCTAATCATACACAAGAAGGTCTTGTTAATACATCTCAGATTCATATTTACCTTTTTTTACAGTGGCATCACATTGTTGACACATACTTAGTGTGTGGCCTATGATAGCTCCAGATCCTTTTCTGCAATACTGCTGCATAGCCAAGTATCCCTATTTTATATTAGTGCATTTAGTTTTTCCTTCCTAAGTGTAATATTTTACAACTGTCCTTGCTGAAGTTCATCTTTTTTATTTCAGACTGTTTCCCCAATTTATTAAGCTTTTATACTAATTCTTTCTTTTGAAATGCTTGCAATCTCTCAGGGCTTGGTCTCATCCATAAATTTAAATCATGCCCTCTATTCCCTCATCCAAGTAGTTTATGAAAATACTGACTACTATTGGAGCTAAGACAGATACTCCTGAAATGTCCAACCAAAATAACAGCAAACTACTGTGGACATTTGTCACTTCCTCCCTTCACACACAGTTAAAGCCTTCTTCATTAGGTAGCAAGTTTATATTATAGACCAGCATGCTATCACCTAATAGTTCTTCAGATCTAAAGCCAAACTCCATTAGTATTTTGAATCCAAATAGAAACCAGAAATAACACAAGATGCCACAACAAAATCCAGGAAGAAAAGGATTATATTGTCATCAGGAAAGGGGATTCCCTGCCTTCCAGGATAAGTTTCTAGTTCTAATATTTCATGAGCTATTGAAACTTTAGCATATCCCTTTTCCAAAACTAAGTCATCAGTTGACAATCCCTTGTAGTCAAGGATGATTGTCTTCCATGATTGTCTTATCTGTGGGTCCAAAGATGGTAGTCAAGGCCAATCTGGGATTAACAGACTCTACTGCAACTTGGGGATATATTTCCTTGCAGAGAGGATGGCTCTGGATTTCTGATTTCGTCTGTGACATACTATTTCTGCCACTCCCATTTTTCCATTTCCTGCTATTGTTGTGATGTTTCAAAGTACTGAGATCCTTGTGGCAAACTCTTCTTCCATTTGGGGTGGTCCTGGGTGATAGCCTTCCATGAGTTGATGTTGCATTTTTTCAAGTTGGCCTTAGGATGTCCTTGAAGTGCTTTCTTTGCCCTCCTCTAAAGCACATGCCTTGCTTGAGCTGAAATAATTCAATTTGCTTCAGGAGTCTTGAGTCAGACATCTGGATGATGTGGCCTGCCCACCAAAGCTGATGGCAAATGATCAACACCTCAGTACTCACGGTGTTTCCTTGCAAGCAAGATACACAAATCTTAGTGTCATCTTCCCACTGGATTTGAAGGACCTTTTGCAGGCAATGTTGATGGTATTTCTTCAGCAACTTGAGGTGTCTCCTGTACATTGTCCCTGTCTGAGCTCTGTACAGTGAGGTAGGGATCATGACTACTTAATAAACCATGAGCTTGGTTTCAAATCTGATGTTGTGATCTTTGAACATCTGTTTCCTCAAGTGTCTGAAGACTACACTTACATATTTGAGGCAATGCTGGATTTCTTTATCAATGTCAGCCTTCTGGAAGAGGTGACTTCTGAGGTACAGAAAATACTCAACATTCTGCAGTGTCTCACTGCAAATGTGAATTCCTAGAGCTGGAGACTGTTCATTAAGACCTTGCTGATGGAGGACCTTAATCTTTTGAAAGTCAAGTGTGAGTTCCATTGTCTTTTATGCCTCAGTAAAGACACTGATTATTGTCTGAAGGTCTGCTTCCAAGTGAGCAGACACTACAGCATGATCAGTATACTGGAGCTCAATGGTTGAGGTCAGGATAGTCTTAGTTTTGGCTTGGAGCTGGCTTATGTTAAACAGCTTACCATCCATTCAGTAGTTTAGGTGCACTCCAACTGGAAACTTGTTGGTGGTCAGATATAGCATTGCAGTAAGGAATATCACGAAGAGTGGAAGAGTAATGATATGGCCTTGTTTAACTTCAGTCTTAACCTCAGAGGGATCTGTGATGGATCCATTATAAAGAACCACCTTTTGCATACCATCATAGAGCAGGCAATGAAGGTTAACAAATTTCACTGGGTGTGCATACCTCAGAAAGATCCTCCATAGCACTTCTCAGTTGACAGAGTCAAAAGCTTTTGTGAGGCCAGGGAAGGTCATGTAGAGGGGTTTATTTTGTTTCTGTTTATTTTGTTTATTTTTTCTGCAGCTGACAAGCAGTGACAATCATATTGGTTGTTTCTACTGATGCCCTAAGCCCATACTGAGATTCTGGGGGAAGTTATTTAGCATGTGGCAGAAGACAGTTCAGGTGGATTTTTGCAACAAAAAAAACTTTCCTGTGCTGGACAGCAAGGTGATCACTCTGTAATTTCCATAGTTGGGCCTGTCTCCTTTCTTGACGATTGTCATGATCATGGCATCCCTGAGGTCATCTGGGATTTTCTCATCATTGTCAATCCTTAAGGCACGGAGCTGTGATGTGAGCTCCTCTTCCCCCTAGCTTGAAGATTTCAGCAGGGACTCCATCTGCTTCAGATGCCTTGTTATCCTTTACCTGCTTGATGGCTTTCCTCACCTTGTCAAGGGCTGTAGGGATTCCAAGATCATGTCTAATTGTGTGTTGTAACTGAGAATGTTTTCATCAACAATAGAGTCTTGACTGAGAAGGTCTTCAAAATGCTCTGTCCAGCAGGCAGTGATGCCTCCCCTTTCCTTGATCAGGTCTCCTCCTTAGGTCTCAAGGGGGTTGGTGCCTGTGTGCTCAGACCATAGATGTCTTTGGTGGCATTGAAAAAACTGTTCATATCATAGATGTCAGTGAGATGTTAAATGTCCTTCGCCTCATCTTTCCACCATCTGTTCTTCATATCACAGGTCTTCTTTTGAACCTCTGTCTTGGCTTGTTCGTTATCCAATTTCTTTTGTTTGGAGTTAATGTCATTCTGCTGAGCAAAAAAGGCCTGGTGTTTAAAGTCAATCAACTCTTGGATGTCCTGGTCATTTTCATTAAACCAGTCTTGATGTTTCCTGGTACTGAATCCAAACGTCTCTTCACAGGCCCTCATGACAGCGGAGTTGAGGGCTCCCCAAGCACTGCCTACAGTCTCCCATTGTTGCTGATTGGAATTTGCCAGTTTTTCATTGAGGTGCTAATGGAAGAGGTCTCACTCCATTGTGTCTTGAGTCCTTCAATGTCGGCTTTCCAACAGCATTGCTTCTACTGCTTCTGCTTTTAAATCATTCCCATCATTTGGGAGCCAGTTTGAGTGACATAACCAAGCAGATGAGTTGGTCATTGGCCTAGAAATTGTCATCTCCTAGCAATCATCATCTCTTCACAAGTAGTGCAGACATCTTTGTGATCCCAGGCACGAATGATGATGCAATCAATCAGGTGCCAATGCTTAGACTGTGGGTATTGCCTTGATGTTTTGTATCTGTTTTTCTGGCAGAGCAGGATGTTGGTGATGGTGAGTCCATGTTCTGTGTATTTGGTCAAGAGGAAAATGCCATTGGAGTTGATCTTTCCCACTCCTTGCAACTTTGGCATTGAAATCACTAAGCAGAATAAGTTCATCTCACACCAGAACATTAGAGAGGACTTGGTCAAGGCTGGCACAGAATTCCTTTTTGGTTTCATCAAAAGTCGGGGCACAGGCACTGATAAAAGTAGCATGTTGGCTCCCCTAGTTATCCAGTCAGGAAAAGGGTCAGCAGGCAGTCTATGTTTAGGGCACTTTTCCTAGCCCTCCTACCCTTGTGGGATGAGCAGAGCAGATACTGGGTTAAGCAGAGCAGAGCTGCTCAGTCAACTTATACAGCTGCCAAATTGCATTTCTGCTAACCCAAGTGCTAGATGACCGTCTTGCAGCTGCTGCCTTCATGCCACTTCATGACTAGGAGCTTCCAGGCCTGACAACCTTGCTCCTGCCATTACTAGCTGATCACTGAAGGGCTTGAAAAGTATGCTAAAGCTGTTTTCATGGAAGATACCTGTCTGCAATTTCTTTTATCATGGAAAGGCTGCTGCACATCATCTTCCACACTGTTCTTGACAGAATAGGAACTTGATCCAATGGCAAGGACACCAATACAGCTGGAGATCTCATTCTTCTGCAGCCTTCATCCACCTTCACACTCTTCCACATTCTAACATTTTCTTCCACCTGCTCCACTCTGGTGCAGAGCTGTACTCCTACCCAGCATATCCACAGGGGGTGAATAGTGGAATGACCTTCAGTGAATGATAGCTGCGAAATAAGCAGGGTTATAAGAGGCTGAATCGAGCAACGTTACCCAGTTTTCTGTAAGTGGCGTAATTTAGATCAGCAGTGAACAGAACAGAACACATGTTCGCCCGCTGGAGCGGGGTGGTGCAAATCTTAGACTGGGTTCCACCATTTTAAAACTAATCTATCTATGCCAAACTTCTGTTCTGTTAGGGGACAGACCAGTTTTGTGTGATGAATTTATGTTCTGTTATGGGTATAGGCAGGTTTCAATCACTTACACCAGCAAAAGTGTAATATCTATACCTGGCCTTTATCAGTGTTTCTCAACCAGGGTGCCATGGCCTTGAGATCTTTTCAAGGTTGTAATGTGATGCCAAGTATAGGTATGCAAACAGGATTCAAAAGATAAACCCAGAGATTTCAAACAGGGTTCCAGAATATTAAAAACATTCTGACCTGCAGTGGTTTTTTCTGAGTTCTTGCAACAGGATAACTGCTGTTATTTTTCTGTAATTCAAAAACCATCAAAAATGAAGGGGGTATTTTGAGACTAAAAAGGTTGAGAAACACTGATCTAAATAGAAGTACTGTCAAACATATAGCATGCTTTCCCTATCGACTCTTTACTGGGCTACAGCTAGAGCTAGAGCTAAAGCTAGAGCTTTGACTGTTAATAACATCTGCAAACAGCTGTATAAGCATAGAATTTCCTGATTTAAGCTTTAAACTGATGGGTAACTCTTATATGAATTACGGCTGCAGTAAAGTGACTAAACATTTCAATTCTGCTATCCAAATCTGAGTTTGCGGGGAGAAGTTTATAATTTGCCTATTCTGCCTGGGATAAAATTCAGCAGTGAAAGCTGATAATGCACTTATACTCAAAGACTCAGCTGTTTTATCTGATGAGTTTAAAACAGAACTGTTCATGGAAAACAACAAATGTGCATGGGATGGGGGTGGAACGACTACGCTGTGAGCCTTTCCCTTATAGTAGTGGTGAGCAGTTAAATATCTGAGTAAATTCATTCACTTCAACAGGATTACTTGTGAGAAACTGCACACTAATTCCATCTGGATTTAAGTGCAAAGTTCCATTGCCTTGCTTAGAGATGCTTCCAATAACTTTAATGAGAAGACATATATACTCGTAGACCTGTTTGGTTTTAGATATTTCTGAAGCCACATCTCACAAAATTTCACTGCTTGAAAACCAGTAGCATGAGACCCAAATAGTTCTGGTGACTGAGAACATTATTTTACTTAGGTGAATTATGACCTGGTATTATACACATTGCCCAAATATTACCTTTACAAATGTTTGAGTCCTTAGAATTCACCTTTTGATAGATTACTAAATTAGACTAGAATCTGTTATCTGTAATAGCTGGGGATCATTTTTTTATTTGATAGAGGATAATAGAGAATAATTTCAATTATGCAAGTTAAGTGCTTTAGGTTATCAAATCAAAATATGCAGGAGAAGAACCAATGGTTTTTCAAAACCAAGAGGTGATGCAAGTCATAGGGAGCATGGCTGTAAGGCATTAGATGACTACATGTCAGGTTAGCATATTTATACTTTTTCCCATAAGCACAGTGTTTATTAACTTATAATTCTGATTACTACAACCTATATTATACCAAAACAAACTCGAAGAAGCAAAGCTATATACAGATAAGTTATCCAACACTCCATGTTTATTCCCCTTTTCAAGCCCTCAGATTCTTCTTGACTGCCCAGAAGCTCAAATCATCATGGTTAAACAATGGGCAGCCCTATTTAAATATTAAAATCAATTATTATAAAAAAGGGAAAAGGGACAATTTATTTCTGATCATCTTAATGGAGTTAGGATGGATGCTGGAGTTAGGGATCTGGCATAAGGAGTTAGGAACAGAGGTGTAGTACACAACTCTAATTTCAAACTGCATGCTCTGGTTCTATTACCCAGAACTTGGTGCTAATTTTTATGCTTTCTCTCACCACCTATGGCTTCTAACATCCAGCGCTTGTCTTTCAAACAGCTAAGATCAGCAGCTAAATCCTAGTCCATCACTGACTTCCTGCGGTCTGCCTGCTGATGCACCACAGGAAGTTTATCAGGGTGAGTCCTTATCCTTCTGGCTCCAGCTCACTGACAAACCTAGTTTCAACTGCCCCCTCGTCTCCACTCTCCATCCCTTCTGCGACCCTTTGTTACTGATAAGGCTGGGGGAGGGAATAAACAGGGAAAGAACTGACGACCAAGTTATCAGAAAACAGGAGATTTCTATGTCGTTCTTTGTAGTATAAGCAAAAGAAAGCAGTCAAACATCTGAGCTTAATTTTGGGATTTTCTTGGCAATGATGAACAAAGAAAGCAACTTTTATGCATTTACTTGCAAAATTTCAGAGACTGAAGTGTACATGCTTGAAGTTTGAAGTGGTGTTTATATTACTGTGGTGTTTATATTACTGGGTTATATAGTGCAGGTACCTCAAGACACTGAGACTACCAACTACATGAAAAAGGAACATTGTAAATTGTGCAAATATGAAAGATATAGTCCTCCTTTTTTGCTCAGGTTACAGCACAACTTTAACTGGGAAGCCATCTCCAATGCCACTGGTCAGTGGATGATACAGGTGTCAGGCTCACAGAACCCTCAATTTGAGCATGGAAAGTTTCTTGACAGAAACTCCTAGAAAGATGGTGATTAATTAGGAATAGCAGTAACTAATATACAAAGGTCAGGTGAAGCTAATACAGTCAGGATCAAAGGTCACAGGCATCGAGATCATATTTCAAATTGCTATACAGAAAACTATTTGCAATAAAAATATAACTAGGATACATACTGAAAGCTCTGGAGTCAGATATTGGCTAATTTCGGAGGTATACATACTTTTCATGGCTCTATACGTCCATCTTTTAATCTGATTCCTTTATTACTTTAATTTTGAATTTGAGACAGTTTAGCAAATCTACATTTCTTCAACATAATGAGGCTCAGAAAACAGGAAATGAAAGGTTCATAGGAAGGGCAGGCAAGCTACTGGAAATCACAGGGTATATTCCTTTTAGAACACAATTCTTTTAAAAACAAAACCTGATCATCATTAATAGACATAATTATAACTGATTGTTTAAACTGTAATGATGTTGCTCTGAGGTAATCTGTCTTTATAATGATATTCAGTCGAATGAGCTAAATTACCTCTATGGTGTGATGAAGTGAAATGCAGCTGACAAAACATAATAAATCAAATAAAAGTAAGACTATCCTCTCTGTCTTGAGGTAAGCCATTATAAAGATCTACAGCTCATGAACTCTAATTTACAGTGAACAGAAGGTCTGTGTCAGAAAACACTAATATCCACACAGAAGTAGTGTCTTTTTACAGTGCATGCAAATTCAATTATGAGATATGGTATTTTAATTTCTGGAGCAGCCATCAAAGCTATACACAAGGAACACCAAATTATACTGATTTTCTCTACTTTGCATTTAAAATGGAATTACTCATCTCCCTATAGGTAGGGGGAAGGTGAAAAGAATTTTGGCTGCTTCTCTTCAACTTAAGCACACAGAGTGCATTCATGAAAAAATCCTTTTGGCCTTTCTTTGTTAGATCAGCATAGCAATCTTACCTCAAATACTTCTAAATTTATTTGTAATTAGGAATATTTAAGGAAAACAGGACTACTCTCACACATGATTCCTCTTTGCATTGATACGTTGGCAATCAGATGCATGCATCTTGTATCATGTGATACAATCTCTATCCCTGGAGGTTTTTGAGGCCTGTCTTGACAAAGCATTGGCTGGGATGATCTAGTTGGGAATGGTCCTGCTTTGAGCAGGGGGTTGGCCTAGATGACCCCCATAGGTCCCTTCCAACCGTAATTTTCTATGATTCTATGATTTAGGAGTACAGTATCACTATACAAATGACATATAGCCAACAGTCTAAGACAGGTCAGCAATCTGCAGCATGCAGACCAGATAGGACCTGAAAAACAATGTGATCTGGCCTGTGAAGAGTTGATTAAGTCTGGCAATAGTTGGCAATGGAGGTGATCAGTGGTATACAGCCATAGGGATAGAGATTGGCAGCATGTGGCACCAGCAGATGGGTCACACAGTGGCCGACTCTCGAGCAAGCTGCATCAATTCAGCCTGTCATTTGTAAAAGGGTGCTGGCCTCTGGTGTAAAGCAATGATTCTCCAACAGTCCAGATGATGACAATTGTTTGCATAAAATATTTGGGTAATGTTTGGAATAATTTTTAAAGAATTCATGAGAAGTTTGTAAATAATTTGCAGGCACAAAAGGGGCTGTATTTACTTAGCAATTTGTTGTGAACAAATTATCTCATGAACATTACTGATATCAAACTTCAGTCCCATTTTGCTTTACTGATTAAAAACTTTTGTGACTTTTGTTTTCTGTTGCACCTAATTAGTCCCCAGACATGCGAGCAACATTTAATTCTAACTGCTAACCAGCAAGAAAGAGATATCAATTTATCAATTTAGCATTATATGGTTCCTCAATGGCTAGTTGATATATTGAATTTAGATACTTAAATCTAAAAATGTCTAAGTAACTATTTCTCTATTTGAGAAGTATTTGTGCTGAGTTCTAAACAGAATATAACTGAACACAATGTTCCATCCATGACAACAGGGATGGAAAAGCAGCTTAGACTATATGAAAGTATTCAAACTATTCAATGTTCTTAATTTAAATTATCTTATGTAGCTGTAATGCAGGACAAATGTCACATTTACCTGACATTCAATAAGGGCTGAACTCTAAGATACAGCATTAATCCCAGAAATATTATCTGAACTTTTCATTAACTTTTCAATTACATGTTATGGGCAGACAGTACAGTCTCCTCCTAGAGTTAGCAAACCATTTTTGCTTTACGGTAACAGCAAGCATATTTCTGTTTATCCTTTGATGTTAATGACTTAAAGATTTACAGAAGATGGACATGCTGGAATTATTTTGCCATGCTCTTGGCAAAATAATCTAATGTACTATTTCCATGTGAAATAAAATCCTAAATCATTAACTTAATTAGAATTGGTAGTCAATTAACACTAATTGCTAGTGACCCTGAGGCTTTGCAGTTTAATGATGGTGTTAATACAAACGATCACATGAATATCTTCTATATGAAGAAAACTTTTGTATTAAACATGTCAACTGTCATAGCTATGCTGTAAATGAAACAGCTGAACTTGTGTTTTTTTGCAATAAGCTACATGGTATCTTTTATATTTATCCCATTTAAGAAAAAAGAAAAGCTCCTTTCTTGTTTTCAAATGAATCTTCCTGTTAGAAGACACATTATCAAATTTTCATGCATGTTACATTGACTATTCTGTTATTATCCCCTTTGTATTCCAGCTACATGGAGCATAAAATCCAATATATCCCACCCCTCAGGATTTTGGGAATAAAAGAGGTAAGCAGAAGACAAGCTACAGAGGGACAAGAGGTAAGGCGTAAGGCTCAGAGCCACTCCTCTCACTTAACTATGCAAGACTAAGCTACAATAAGCCACATGGCTCCCAAGAATAACCCCTCACCTCCTCCAGTCATGTGGTACAGTGTTAGACCTGAAAAGTTACGAGCCAGTAAGAGAAGAGGTGCAAAGCTAGACAATAACAACAGGAAATGGTAAAGCTGAGAAGTCTTCTGGTATCAAGACCACCAGTCTAGCTAAACCTTTCATTTCAGCTATCTGGCAAAGGCTACTGTTTGGTGGGAAGAACAGGAAGCAATATGCTTGCACCCCCAGAAAACCCAAGGCAAAACTAAATACCTAGTAAAGTTTACACTACCTTGTAAACTTGCATAATGTCTTCTCTCTCATGTCTCTACCTAGATAGCAAACTTCATAGAGCAGGAACTTCCTAGTTCTTTGTGCAATGCCTAATACAATTTGGTCTGAAGAATTTGAACACTAATACAAAATGGATATATGATAAACAGAAATAACATTATTTAAGTAGGGTGTATGTTAGGTAATATAGGAAGGTATATTAAGGAAAAGGTTTCAATTTTGGAGACTATTATGATAAAATTTCAACTCAACTGTTGATATTACAGTCTCAATCACATTAATTCATAATAACATTCCCTTAGAGAGACATACTGAGTAAATCTTTTAATTTATGTCTCATTAGTTTTCCTTTGATATGTCTGCAGAAAGTAGTCATAAGCAATGGTTAGGACTGTTCAGACTTTCTTTAAATATCATGCTATCAAGCAATTCAGATTCACACTTCTGTATAGAAAAAAAAAAAATCAAATTCCTCTGTTGTGGTTATTCTCCTAGAATTCTTCCAAGATTACTGTCTGCGTATGAGTGAGATCTCCTGATATCCAAGAAAACCTTAATTGTAAACCTGTGGTTTTCTTTTCCCACTAGACAGGGAATAGATATTAAAATAGTCACGTCAGAGCTTTTGCTTTATTCAGAGGTCACGATATACTGGGCCTGAGTCAGTACTGTGATACTCCCATATTATACTTTTGCAGTTCCAAAGCAGTGGTGAGTCAGGGTCAATAATTATACTGAATGTAACTCTATCCATCATAAGCCTGAAACAAAATAGTTCTCTTTTGGGGTTCAGAAACTATCCTTAAATGCAAATATGATAGAGAAAACAATTTCTTAATATATTTTTCCACCTATACTTTAAAATCTAGGTTATTTGCTAATGAAAGTGCCAACTAATACATGTGTTAAAAAGTTTAAGATTTTCTTTTAAAGTTCAAATAAAAACTCAATTTTCCATCCTTCAAAAAGAAAAGAAAAACAAACTTGGCTGGCATTTACATTCCTCAGATAGTCAAACGTATATAAACTAAGTACTGATGCTCATGTATACTAACACATCTAGAATAAGTCGTATCAGCACAGGGACCATATGTGGTCATGTATGCTGTAAATCTAACTCAGGGCAGACTATAACTGCAAGTTTCAGATCTGTCCCCATTCAGAATGGCACTTGTACAGATAACTTCAAAGAGATGTTGAGCATGTGCTTAAATTGGTATGCTTATTTGAGTTATGCTGTGAATAGGGGCACTTTCTTTAATCACAGACTAAATAATAAAGAGGATTGCAAGGCTGTCAGAATCATGCTAAAAGAACTTAAAGTGGACAAACCAAAAGGTGCAAAGCTTTAATTAGATGTCATAGCTGGGTGGGTACTCTGCCCATCTCTGTATGAAAGTCCAAATACTCATGCTCCCTGTTTTGAAACTGGGGAAGGTCTTGAAGGGTTTATGTTCTGAACCTGTTGATACCTAAAATGGCCCATAGTCTCTAGGCCCAGTGACTCCCGTTTACACAGAGCAGACAGAATTTAATCCTTCTGCAGCACTCTGCCTATGCCAATTAGTAAATAAACTGAGATTTTCGCACATGGCAATTCAGAGCACAACACTGATAATTAAATTTGCTACCTACTGTTTTAAGGAGAAATACATGTATTTTTTTACTTTTAAGTACTGACCAATGTAAATATTTTACAAATATCAGAGAACATTCTTAGCTGTAGTAGGAATACAACACTCATTTATATTGAATGATATTATATTATACAAACCCAACACATATACGAAGCATGGAGCATGCTCATGCACGTGCTTCTTTCCCAGTCATTTTACTTATATGCTGTTTCCTTTCCCTTGCCCTTCACCTTATATTCCTACATGACTATAAGAAATATGGAGGCAAAGACTGACTTTTCCCACTTGTCTGTTTAGCTCTTATCACATGAGGTGCTATTTTTTGAAAACTGGTTGTAGCATATTTAATAAATAACATATCTCCCCTTTGCTAACAGGGACCAGTCTGATAACAGTTGCTAAGAAGAGAAAAATAACATCAATACTGCTGCTTGCACCTTGTTTTCTTTCCTGTTAGCATTTTACTTTGGATTATTCCTCTGCTTATTTTGAACACTCATTAAGACGGATAAACACAGGTGAAACATATCTGATTGAAATGTATCTAAGAAAACTAAACCAAGCCAAACCCCAACTCTGCCCTCTTTGTGTTTTCAGTAGGCTCTAATTCCAGAAGGAGAAGTAGATCATACCTGTATAACCAGTTTTGCAAACACAGTTGAAGCTCCCCGGGAAGTTCTGGCAGATGGCACCATTTTTACAAGGACTGGAAAGACACTCATTGATATCTCTCTCACAGGCCATTCCAGTGAAGCCATCGGGACAACTGCATGAGAATCCACCCACCAAGTTGTGACAAGTCCCGTTGTTGTGGCAGGGGGATGGGAGGCATTCATCAATGTCAGTTTCACACAAATTCCCATCATATCCTGGCAAGCATCTGCACACAAAGGGCTGGAGAGGTTCATTTGCCATGATGATTACTGGAATGCTCTCATGGCTCTTTAAAGCAGGACTCACAGCTAGCCTTCTCAAGCAGCTTCCTCCATTTTGACAAGGGTTTTGTATGCATGAATCATGATCCACAGATTCTATCCGTACTCCACTCTGCTGGAAAAGGATTTCTTTGATGCTCTCAAAGAAAGTAGCCACACCACTGGGATTCACATACAGATTATTGTTTCGTTTCACAGCTGCCATCAGAAAAGTCCTGTTACTGTCTTCATAGACTCCATAGAGCTGCACAGCAGTTCCTAATCCAGTTAGCTGTGAATTGGCAATACGAAGGAAGTGAAGATAGTGATTGGTCAGAAAATCCTTCACAGTATGCACACTTAGGCGAAGAAGGATGCTGTTGTCAATTGTGCCATTATTGAACCCTGCAAAGAAAACTCTAACACTGCTAGTAACTGCACTATGTAACCCATCATTGCTAAGGACTGTCAGATCAAATGTTCCATCTGTGGATCTTGCCTGGGAATTGAGGTCACATGTACCCCCGGGAATATTAAAGAGGCTTGTAACCCCTGAAGTAAGAGAACAATGGAAGCTGTCTAACACATCTGGGTCCTGTGGTTTTACTTTGCCTAAAATACCACCAGGGAACAGGTTGCCATAATAGTGAACAAAGATTTCTACTGTTCTAGGTTGTGATGGGTTGTCATTTTGGTCTACTACTTTTATTTGTACGGTTCCTGTGGAAGACATCTGAGGAATGCCAGAGTCCCTAGTAATCACCGACAAGAAGAAGTCGCTAATTTGTTCTCTGTCAATCTCTCTAGTTGTGGTCAATACTCCTGCAGTGCTAAGACTGAAATAACTGGTTGCTGGGCCTGTACTGAGCAAGTAGTAGGAGAAGGGGCCTTGATTTGGTGGGAGATCAGGGTCCGATGACTGAAGTGTCATCACAAGTGTTCCTGCACGATTATTTTCCATTACTTCCCCTTGGCTTGTAGACAGGGTAGGTCCATTATCATTGATATCTTCCAAAGTTACCAATAAAGAGGCACTTCCTGTAGCTGATGGAGATCCTGAATCAATTGCTAAGACAGTCAGATTGTACACAGGTAACGTTTCTCGATCCAATTCTGCTGTTACAGTAACTTGTCCTGTCTGTGGGTTAATGGAAAAGGCACCATTGTCATTTCCAGAACCAATAAAGTAGGAGAACCTGCTCCAGCTAGGGACAGAGTCTGAATCAAATGCACTTACAAATGTGACATGGGTACCTGGAGGAACACCTTCACTGATTTGTATATTGTAGACCTCCAGACTAAAAACGGGAGGGTCATTAGCATCCAATATAGTGATATTAACAATTACTTCATCTATATCTGCACCACGAATGCTCCCAAAATTTTTTGCAAGAACTTTCAAAGAGATACGCTCTTCCTTTTCCCTGTCAAGAGGACCTGACACATAAATCTGACCACTCCTCCCATCAATCTGGAAACCCTTCTTTCTGCTATTGCCAAAAATAAGATAGTGGACTTCTCCATCACTTCCCATATCACGGTCACTTGCAAAGACTTCTCCTACAACTGTTCCTCTAGAGGCTGCTTCAGAGACTTCAAAATAGTAAAGCTTGGACACAAAACGTGGCACATATTCATTTGTTCCTTCCAACTGGATGTTGACACTTGCAAAACTGCATCTTTCCTCATCTGGAACGTTAAAAGCCTTCACAGTTAGATGGTAACTTTGCTTTGTTTCGTAATCTAAAAAGCCTTGTGTGGTGATAATTCCTGTGTTGGGATCAATGACAAAGAGGTCACTATCTGATGACTGAATTGCATATGCAATCACAGCATTAGGTCCAGAATCAGCATCAGTTGCATTTAGACGGATAACAGTTGTTCCACTTGGAGCATTTTCTAATACATTAGGGAAGTAGTCTTCTGGGCTGAAAGCTGGAGAATTATCATTTACATCAATAACATTAACTGTGACAGTACAGTAACCTGTTCTAGCTACCCATCCTCCATCTGTAGCACTAACAATTATCTCATGCTTTTGGTATAGCTCATAATCAAGTGATTTGGCAAGAGTCAATGCCCCAGTTGATGTATTAATAGAAAAGATACCAGCCTCATTTCCTGAAGATATATTATATTTGATTAATCCATTCATAGCAGCATCCCTATCCCTTGCTGATACAGTCCTGACAATAGCTCCAACAGCATGACTTTCAGGGATAGTAATACTCATGTGGCTTTGAGAGAACACAGGTGTGTGATAGTTCTCCTCGGTTATAACTATTTCAACTGTCACTTCTGCTGAAAGTGGGGGATTACCTTTATCCTTAGCTTTTACCTTAATCAGAAAGTCTTGATTCAGATCAGCCATTAGTGAAGATGCCACAGAAATCCAGCCAGTTCTGCTATCTAGCTTAAATTTATTGGTGTTGTTTTCATTAGAAATAAAGTATCCCACTTCAGAATTCAGTCCAAAGTCTTTGTCATCAACTGCAGTGACTTTAATTAAGTTGGTACCAATTCCTACATTTTTAGTCACAGGCGTAAAATATTTGCTAGCAAGAAACCGTGGTGCATTGTCATTGCTATCCACTATGTTGATTGTGACTGTTGTCTCACTTAGCAAAGGAGGACTACCTCGATCTGAAGAAGTAACTATGAAACTGTGCCTGTTGATATTGAAATTGCTTGAACCACTGGAATTCTGATACTTTAAATACTGCTTATTGAAAATCTCCCCACTGGTAGCATTGATTCGGAAGAACTCAGACTGAGATTTTATGAAGTAGAAGATTTGGCCATTAAATCCTTCATCGGGATCGGTTGCTGAAACCTGAGTTACCTTTAAACCAACTTCAGTAAGCTCAGGGCACTCTAGGTAATAGGATGGTTTTGTGAATCGTGGGGCATTATCATTGACATCTGTCACAAAGATGGTCACATCTGTGCTTACTGTCCACCCAGAATCGTGTGCAGAAACTCTTATTCTATAGCGGTCTGTATCTTCTCTGTTTAGAGGCCTGCTGACTGTAATATCTCCTGTACTTGGATTTATGACAAATGGAAGGCTTGGATCCCTTATGGAGTACCGGCTGATGGCATTCACACCAATATCTTCATCTGAAGTTGTGACTCGTGTAACTGTATAACCTAAAGGTGCGTTTTCAGGTACAGAAGCGCTGAATATCTGAGAAAACCTGGGAGCATTATCATTCTCATCCAAAATATTAACAATAACTTTGACTGTTGTGCTCTGAAGAGGGGTACCTTTATCAAAAGCTTTTATGGTTAGCATGTACTGGGCTAGCCTTTCCCTGTCTAAAGGTCTGACGCTTTTGATTTCACCAGTAGCCCGATTGATAGTGAAACTGTTTTCTTTATTGCCATCAATTATTTCATAATTCAACTGTGCATTTGGGCCACTGTCCTTGTCCACAGCAGTGACAGTCAGTATTTTGCGCGGTGAAAGATTCTCTATTATTTCAGCAATGAACGGATCTTGCTCAAACTCTGGTGCATTATCATTGACATCCACCACGGTTATTTCTAGTTTTTCATAAGAGGAGAAAGGAGGAAAGCCCATATCTCTGGCCTCGATCCAAACCACAAATTTCTGTATAGCTTCAAAATCCAAAGATTGACAAATAGAGAACTGCCCTGTTAGCTGGTCTATCTGGAAGGTGTTGCCCAGATTACCACTAGCAATGTAGTAAGACAAGGAACCTCCTCTAGATGAAGACCCAGAAACAGTGGTGACAAGGGTACCAATTGCTTGGTTTTCAGGGAACATGAAAGTGTGTTGTTCTGCTTGAACTTGAGGGAACTGTGCTTTATTCATGAACCTCACAGTTACAGTAGTCGAATCTGTCTTCGGATACAGTCCACCATCTTTCACATGAACAGAAAAAGTCACTTCAGAATCACCCGTCAGCGAGTCAGCAGCCATAATTGCTCCTCTTGTTGGGTCAATGTGGAATTTTTCAGAGTTCTTTCCCCTGAGGGAATAATGAAGCTCAGCATTGGGTCCAGAATCAGCATCTGTAACTGTTACGGCAAACACAAATGAACCTGCAAGGAGAACAATGACAAGATTATTCGTAATCTTCAGCAATAAAAATAGGACAAATGAAGGTAATTTTTCAGTGAGGCACAGGGAAATTATGTGGACCAGCTGTGTTATATTTTCTTATATGTGGTTGTAAAAAAATAATCTTTTTTTTACCTACAGTATTAATAAATATCAGACTAAATGTTCACCAACTGAAGGCCATTCTGAGTGATCACAAAAAGACATGATTTGTACCTGACAAATAGGTAATTGCATTGAAACATTTTTAAACATATGTACAGAAATTTCTGTGTGCATATGTATATGTGGTCATATATGTATACATGTATACAAAACACCGCATCAGTAAGTAGGATTTATCTTTTTGAAACTTTACCATAATTTTTCTGTAGTATTCACAACATAAGATGATGTGAAAACTCAAAGTCTAATGGTTGCATGCTACTAGATAATATTTTAAATTATTAAGCAATCTTTTATATGTCTTGCATATCCAGCCTTTCAAAATGTGTATGCCACTACTCCAAATCATGTGTACAGTTTAGGGTTTCACATGAACATATTTCTCAGTAAATGCAAATCCAATGTGTGCACAGGCATTAGAGTCATGTATACATTCTTCTGAAGGTATTATGTGACTAGTATGCTGGGACTCCTTTTTTTCAAAACTAGCGCTGAAGCTTGGCTCTCAACAGTTTTCTATATGGATTTTCTTTTCCCAACTCTGCAAGCAAAATCCACTTTTTTGGACAGAAATGGCTTTGACAGTGTTCCTTAAAGCGTTATTTCTTGTCACTATGTGTCAAAGTGTAACATTTTGTATCCTAAAGGGAGAAATTGCTAGATGAACAACTGGAATACTTGAGAGTGACAAGAGTGCAAGAAAAATCAAGAGTTCAGCTTTTGTTAAGCACATTAAATTGTCATAACCCTCCTCTTGTTTATTTTGTAAACTCGACGAGACATTAAAGAAATCAGGTTGTATCATCCTCTCAAAATATAAACTAAGGCTACTTTGAAGTAAACATAGCACAAGAATATACACAACTGTCTTGGAGATTCAATATCAGTTTGCAGCAAAGCAGTATTATGACTGCCAATAAAAATATTGTCAAGGGCTATTTTCCCTGTTTAGAGGAGTTAAGACATTTTCCTTTTAATTGAAATGTGCCACATGAATGATCAATTTTGGGATATTTGAAAAATAAATACTTTACGTAAATTTATTTGATATAAAAAGTCAGAGTAAATATTAAAACTTTTTTCCTTTTTTTAATTATAGAAGGCTTTGTAACTTAAAAAAAAAATAAAATTAATGGAGTAATGAGGCTGGAAGGGACCTCAAAAGATCTTCTAGTCCATCCCTTGCTCTAGGTGGGATATTCTCTATTTAAAGCATCCCAGACAGATGCTAGTCTAGCCTGGATAAATTTGGCAGCACATTATTTTGGCTAAATTAATATGTAGCCTGCATAAAAGTATGAAAATAAATTCTCAGAAAGAAGTCTATGTGTTAGTGATCTTAGTTAAATAGGGTGCTTCTGAAATGGTTATATTAATCAGTTTTTTAATATATCATTTCAAAGGCACATAACTTAAAGACTTTTGGAATTAACTCCATCCGTCTATATTCCAGTGCCTTTACAAGAGGTTGTAAAGAACTCAATAAACTCACTAATTAGACATGCATTATTTATGTCTCCTCATGACACTCTAAAATTAAAGACTGATGTGAACTTTTCATACTGAATAAATTCCAAAAGTACCCATCTTTTAAATGTAAACTATTAATGAAAAATTAAACATTTTATGCTTTTGCACTTCTGATTTACATACTTGCCACATTTGTTTGAACAAACTGAATGAGCAAGAAATCCAATCCTATGCTGAGAGAGAAAATGTGGACTTCAAGCATACAAAGCATCATCAGGTGAGAATGAGATTTGACTTTTTAGAAGATTCCAGAAAATCAAAAGTATAATTATAATTAAAATACAATGTAGAATATAAAAATCATAATAAAATAATATAAAATATATTATATTATCTTGTAATAGTGTATTGAAATTAAAATATAATAATTCAACTTTAAAATCAGTAAGATTTCTGATTCATGAAATATTTCTAGAGCCTTCTCAGAGAGAAAGAGCGAAAGAGCGAGAAGAGAAGAGAAGAGAAGAACTTTTACCTATGGAGGGGAGCTTTCCAAAGAGATAAATGGAAGATATTGCCCCTTACTCTTAAATTAAATTAAATTTTTTTTTTCTCTGAAAACTGAGACCTTGATTATCATTTAAAGTAAAGCTCCTTTACATCACTTTAGCAGCATAAAGGGCCACTGTGGGGAGCAAAAAGGAAAGTTATGATGACTGTAGGGCCCAGAGTGATCGAACAGAGTGTTTTCTTCAGCCTCTCCAAATAATAACCCCAGTAAAAAGGGGATTTATCATTTTAAGAGTGTATATTATACTTTAGAGAACATGCAAAAATTTTTTAGGTCAACTAACATTCCTATATTTTTATACCAAAAGCAAATTTGCTATTGCAAGGAACTTCAGTACTGAAGTTTTCAGATTGAGTATATCATAGCTTGAAAAAAAAGTGACTTTTTAACCATAGAGGTTTGCATGATTGAATTTATTTGTGAGGTCAATAAGAAATGTTCCATTGACTACCCTGTATGTTTTTCTGAATAAACCAGCATTTATAGTACTTTTCATCTTCAAAGGTGTTTAAGGACATTATCTTATAAAAATCAATGCTGTGAAATAACAAAAAGCAAAATAAGAACATCAACTTTTCTGAAATACCTTGCATTAATGACTTTCAAAATAGCTTAAGATTACTTGGGCTATAAAGAGAAGGATACACTAAAGAAAACATTATAGTTACTAATGTCAAATGCTACATCTTGTCTTTATTAATTATCAGCAAGATGACAAATGCTGTAAAATAGTTACAGGAAAAAAATTTTAAACATATATTTTTGAAATGATTTATTGTTTATTTGCATATCTGTATTAGCCAATGCAACAACAGCACTGCTTTTAGAGATTTACCTGAAGTTGTAGGTGATGGAATATGGGTGACATAAGGATGGTGCTGAAATTTAGGAGGATTGTCATTTACATCAGCAACACTGACAAGTACACTGGTGGAACTGGAAAGAGTCCTGGGGAAACCACCATCGCTGGCCACAACTACCAACGTGTAATTCTCCTTTGTCTCTCTATCTAATAGTGCACTAGTGATAATTTGTCCCGTTGATGGGTTGATTGTGAACTGTGAATTGCCACCAATTAGCTTGTAACTGTTCAAAAGACAAAAAAGGGAGAAAACATTTTCCATTAGTATTCTCATAAGACAGACATCTTGTTACAGAAGATAATTAAAATTAGTTAAGATGTTTAGAATAGCATATGTCAGGCCTGGCTAACACTGCCTCATTTCCACAAGTTTTGTTCCCAAAAGTAGTAACTCCCTCACATTGTACAATTGTGCTGGACAGTACAAGAGGCATTATCTCTAAGAAAGATGCAGAAAACTTCATCTCTTTTATGGGTCAAAAGATGGTCTATTATTCAGATTTCACTGTGTTAACAAAATAAATGGCCAGATCCTGTTCTACTTATTAGGCATCTAAGTGAACTTATGCATGTCAGTGTCATCCTATTCCATCCTCCTCAAGACCCTGAAAAATAATTAATGCAAAAGGCTGATGGGTCCTCCTCCAGCTTGCTGGTTTTGTGACAGTCTTAAGGCTTAAGGTAATAGTGTGACATGGGCTATGGACAGGCATTCATTTCTAGTACTGCAAATTTCGGGCAAATTACTGGGTCATCCTAGTCTGGTGGCAGGGGAACATTTTACCCACACCATTGTTCCCAGTCTCCAGGAGAAGTGGAGCAGTGGGAATCTACAGGCATTTCTTCTTGTGTGAACTGTGCAGGTGAGATCTTCCTGGTTGAAAGGAAGGCATTTCTCCTGCTAGAATGTAATCACAGAATCATAGAAAGTTAGGGTTGGAAGAGACCTCAGGAGGTCATCTAGGCCAGTGGTTCTCAACCTTTTTTGTACTAGGACCCACTTGTAAACATCAGTGGTCAGTCCCGACCCAGTGCCCCTCACTCCCAACCCACTGCCACCAGGCTCCAGCCCCACAGTGTACGTATGGGGAGGGGATATATGGGGCAGGGTGTGTGTGGCAGGGGCATGAGGAACCCCAGGAAGCCCCTCACAAGGTGAAATTCTGTAAGCCTGCAAGAGACAAGTCAGAGTTTCCCATGTTTGCCTCCTTTAAAGGAGAACCCATTTTTAAAATTTGTTTGCAACCCTTTCATATATTTTTGTGACCCACCTTTGGGTTGTGACCCATGGGTTGAGAAGCGCTGATTTAGTCAACCTCCCTCGCAAAGCAGGACTGTCCCCAAGTAGATCATCCCAGCCAAGGCTTTGTTTAGCTGGATCTTAAAAACCTCCAAGGATGGAGATTCCATCACCTCTCTGGGTGACCTGTTCCAGTGCTTTACTACCCTCCTGGTGAGAAAGGTTTTCATAATATCTAATCTAAACTTCCTTACTGCAAGTTGAGACAGTTCTTTGCTCTGTCATCTCCCACCACTAAGAACAGTCTAGCTCCATCCTCTCTGGAGCCCTCTTGCAGGTAGCAAAAGCTGCTATTAAATCCCCCTCAGTCTTCTTTTCCTCAGACTTAATAAGTCCAGTTCCTCAGCCTGTCCATAATACTTGTCCATATCCTAAAAGGACACACATCATTTTTTTTTTCATGGATTGGAACAGGACAGGATTACACTTAGATATCTAGTAAATGGAATAGAATCTGGCCCTAACTAATCTGATAAAACTGAAATCCAGCACAGTAAATATGCAAATTGTAAATAGAGTATTTGTAAATATGAGTAAGGATTTCTAAAATAAAATAAATACTCCTTTCACAGTAATATGAGTTTTTAATCTGCTTTTACTTTTAATGATACCAATTTTAATCCAGAATAATTCAGCTAGAATTGTGAGAAATTGATTTGATATTAATAAAAAGTAACTAGGAGTAAAATTCTTCCTTTAGCCTTTTGTATATGATAAACCAGGATTTGAGTGTCCATTTTGCTCCAGCTCACCATACAGGCCAGGTTCCCAGTTAATACTATTCATTTGTGTTAGACTGCTTATACAGCTATCTCAGATTTTTGTTTTCAAAAGAAATACTGATGCATTATGAAAAAAAAATGCTGTTTTTTTTTCAGGTGGCAAGGTGATACCCACTGTCCAAGTGATTAGATATGGGACATTTTTCCAAAATGAAAAGAAAAAAAAAGTTCAAATACATCACTGCACTGATCGTTATTGTAACCCCAATAAAAATACAAGAAAGATGATAGTAATGACCACTGTATCTCCAGAAATGACTGAGAAACCAGTAGCAGTAGTACTGTTTAAGCTAAGAAACTGTATAAGTATTTCGAAGTAGCATGGTGCTATGAAAAATAAAGAGAAGCATTAGTTTTGCTACTGATTTTAAATCAAAATGGGTTATGACAGAAATAATGACATAGGCCAGGGGCATTTCCTACAAAATTGCTAGCTAGCTATAGCTAATAGCAACAAACTTTCTCAGTCACTCATTAACCACCACACAATGCTCTGGGCATATTCATAACTGTTAATTATTATTTAACATGATAGCCATATGCAATTATTTACTGACTAAAGAGATGTTCAACTAGGGCTTAAATTTATCCTTATGCAGGGAGCTCATACAAGGGCTTAGGTGAAGACAGTTTTACTAAATTACAAGATACATATGCATACAGAGAGGTGATTTTCTACCCCAAATCTTATTGTCTCTTAACTCCTACTAACACATTAAGAAAGAACATAATGTTCTCAACAGCATCCCGTTCCGCGCTTTATTTCTACCAAATATACATACAGAACAATAATACACATTTTTGCATTAAAAAGAGCAAAAATGGATTTTTACAGACAGTAACAATAACGTATATTTGAAAATATAGTGGACCATCATTTACACTGAACTGGATCTCCAAAACTCCATCAAAATTAACAGAATAGCACAAGTATGTTTCAGGGCAAACACATTTACAAAAAATAAAGGCAATTCATTATTTGCAACAAGTAGACTGTTCTGCCACCTGGCTCTGCTGATAAACTCTTATGTGTCTAATTACCACACTTCTGAAAAAGTGGCAGAATCATATTTGTTTAACTTATATTTCTTTTTATTGTAGCTGCACATAAAGGCCAAAAAACAGGTGGGGTCTCATTGTGCAAAGTTTTCTACAAGCATACAATAAGTTAGAGTCCCTGAAATGATCAGCCTGCAATCAAAACAAATATGAATTGTATTGTGTTCTATAATTTACCAAACTCAGAATCTGCAAAACCTCAAGAAGGTGCAAATGCCAGAGGCCAGGACCCTTTTAAAAATTAGCATCTCACAGGGTTTTATATCTACAACAGTGAAGCAAAGAGAAAAAGGGGGGTGGGGGTCAAAGGATATGAAAAATTCAACAGGATTGGTGTTATGAAATACTGCCACATCATTCCCTAAAATGTTTGTTCTTTGCTAATTTAAATACTAAAAGAATATGCAATTTATTTATAAAGCATCACCCTAATCCCGCAACTAACTCCACACAGACAGGCATATCTACTTACGCATAGCTCCCTTATCCTTAGCAGTATTCTGTATACCCAAGAGGCACAAGGGCTTGTCTTTGGGGAACCCCACTAAGTCAGGTGTAGGTGTAAATTCACATTGGTTCTCTAGGTTACCAACAATTAGGTGTTGGAATGCGTATTAGACATTGTGCTCCTGAATGGCAATTCATTGCGAGTTAGAGTGAGATTATACTTTAGAGTCAGCAGGTGCTAATTCTCAGAAATGTTAGTCTGTGTTAAGGGTAACTAATCCTAGTGATCAATTCCACATTCAGGGTTAATACTGTCTCTAATGTGCACTGCTCAGACCTGCCACTTATCAAAAGTCAGGCTAGCAACTTCAAGTCTGCTCCATGTTTGTCCTACTTTCTGGCTCTCTAATACAAGCCAGGGAGGAGATGGGGGGGGGGTTGAGGCCCCTCCATCCCACTTAAATTGTTCCCCCCACTCCCCATATTGCCCCACTGCCCTCCATCAACCCCCAAATGCCACCACATAATTGATCCCTCCAACCCTGGATCATGCCCCCCTGCCACACACACACACATTGACTCCTCAATTGACCCCAACTCCTGTTCTGCCACCCCAGTTAGCCCAAGAGTAGCAGTGGCAGCAACAGTTGGGGATGGAGCAGTTCCCCTTCCCAGCCTGAACCTGGGCTCCCTGCACCTGGATACAACCACCACTGCCACCCTTTTCCTTCTGCCTCAGTTACTGGACCTGGCAGGTCGTTGATCTGGATACACAGAGGCAACATGGTCTGTAAGGACTCCAGGAGAAGGGAGGGAGAGGGAATTCCTCCACCAGCATCTCCACCACTCTTAGGTTGATCCAGGTAGCAAGACAGTGATCCATAGGTGGATGGGGCAAGAAGGGGCAGAGAAGGCAATTGGGGTGGCAGGGAAGTGATGTAGGGATGAAGAGGGCAATCAGATCAGAGGAGGCAACTGTCTAGCAACTCCCCACCCACCAACCCCCCTCTCTTCCCCCAGGCTATCCTTCTCCTTTCACCCCTTTTCCCTCCCTCGCCGGTCACCCTATCTCCCCAGTCACTTTTGCCCAGCTGTTCCCAGCTGTTAGTCCAGAGCTACAGAGTCCTAGATGACAGCTAGTTCACCTGGGAGGAGTGCCTCCTGGGATACTGGAGGACTGCAGATTGGTGGTTTTGTGTCAGGTGAATACCCAGAATTTAACTCAAGCTAGGTAGCACAGCTCAAAAGATGATGCTTACCTGAAGTGGTGTAACTTTAACAAGTCTAAAGGGTACTTAAAACTTGTTAATGAGTCTTAATGATCATTTGGGACATTTACAGAAGTGCCTTCCAGGTGCTTCTGATCACACTGTAACTTTTGTGCTTTACACAAAGAACTTAAAATTACAAGCATGATAAACCTTAACAGATGTTTGGCTTTTGCTGGTGGGGACTCGGGATCTCCATGAACCCTGGGGTGAGGCTTGGCTTGTGCTTGCCCATGCAAGCACCAGACCAGCCCCACAAAGGTGCATGGGATGCGGGCAGAATTGCCCAAAATTAACCCTTACAGACAACTTGAACACAAGTTCCTGAAGTCACTCTGCCCTAGTGCACATTCAGGGAATAGCTGATTTAACAAGGGTTAATTTTTCACAGGACTGGCCATTTTAAAAGCGCTCTGCAGCTGTGAGCATTTGTTTTGTTACAGCTGTAGAACACTTTCAGGGACCTCATTGCACAAAAAACGTAACTTCTGTAAGCGCCCTCAACTTTTCAATGCTCTTAACATGACCAAATTATAATGCATACTCTCACCCTTACATGCCTATAAAGACAATTGAGAGGATGCTAAGAGCAATTCAGATTCTGTGCACAGAATGGGGAGCAGGAGGCATCTCTAAAGTGCTGTTCAGAAAGCTTGAAACCAAGAGGTATCAATACCAAGAGAGGTTCTTTGCTGTTTGGCTCAGCTTCAACAGATAGGACTGAGAGCACCCTCACATAGTCCATCCTATAGTCCCGCGCTGTCAAACATATGGCCCAAAAGCTGGATGTGGCCCATTTCTTCCAACTCATGGGTCAGGACTGGGAATTTGGGACCTGCTACAGAATTCAGTGCTAAATGGCCTTGTTGGGGTGGGCATTGGTTGGGGGTGTGAATCAGACAGTGACATGTACCACTGCCACTTGCCCTCTGCCACCACTTGCCCTGCTGCCATTCAGCCTGTCACCATCACTACCACTCACACTAATGCTTCTGCAACCAGCTGCAGCCTGCAAGGAACCCTGTGGTCCAGATCCATCCTGGGAGATGGGCTGAATTTGACCTCTGGCATAACCTATTAATTCGGGCATTTTTCTGGGAAGTTGTAAGGGTAGGACTGAATACCATTAGGGTGAGGAGGGCCTATAATTTATGGCTCTTTCTTCCCAAGTGTGTGCTAAAACAATTAGGCCACTGGGCAAAGGATGCTCCACCACTACTATTTTTAACTGAATTCAATCCTGTCAATGCCAACTAGCTATAGTCTACCCACTGGACTTTGGTTGAAGTCAGGTGCATAACAGCAACACTTTGAATCGTTATGAAACTCAGAAGGGAGAGTTAAGTGCAACATCAGAATCACTTTTAATCAAGAACAAAAGGTTCATTGTAGATGCTTAAGGAACTCTGCAGTTCTAAATAGAAACAACAGCTGAGCATTGTGGCTGATGGAAGGGCAAATTTGAATCACTCTGAAACTCAGGTAGCTAAACTCTGCCTAAGCCGTGGTTTGAACCAGGTGGCTAAATTCTATCTGAATTCCTTTTTGGTGTGAAAAGATCCAATTGAAATCTGACCCTTAGTGCATATGTAGGGTCAACTGGGGCACTGTTTCATATATTTATTTGAAAGAATATGGGTATTATTTCCATAAAGTACATTTCATGGCAAAATGGATGTAGCTTGTCCCATTCTTGGACTAAAACACTTGAGAATCTACTGGGTGGATTATGATTAACTTCCATGCCTTTTGTACTACTCAGGATGGTCAAAAGGTTCAGATTCTGTCTGCATGATGACATCAAAGAAACTCCACCGTTGGAAGGAAATTCTCTAATAGTGTAAATGTACCAAGGGAAGACAGGCATGGCAAGAAGGCAGTTCTACATTAAGCTAATGAAGTTGTGACAATTTAAAGGTGTTAGGCTGGGGCGGGGTTGCTGCTGGCTCACTTATGTCCTAATCTACAAGAAGCCTCTACTTTTATTTTATTCTAAGTTTCTGCTGTCATAATTTACAAGGCATGGGGGTTACAAACCTCATCTCTTTGAAAACTGGCTGTTGAGCTCTCACGTGCAATAACCTTTTCATTGCAAGCCAGGAAGAAACTTTTGACAATTTAACTATACCTCCAATTATGTAGCAATACAACAAAACAAAACAATATTACTACATATACTTCTTCCCATGGCCTCCTTTTCAGGCAATCATGTCACAAAGTCCTGCTTTCTGTCTTAGAATTACTTTTGTGTCTAATATGCATTAAATTTGGGGTTTCTTTTCTAGACTATATGTGACTGTGGTAATTGTGTATGTGAATGAATTCTTTTTAGTGATGGGGTAGACACTGTTATAGCAAATTGGAGAGAGAAGAATATAGGTGAATGTGGGTAAGTATCTTTGCCAAGTTTTATCCATTTCTTGAAGAATTTGGTAAAGTTTTTGGTTTCATATAGAAATCATGACTCAGAATTTGACATATCAGTCTGAAATTTATGCTTTGATTTTCACAGGTGTTAAGCATCTCAAACAAAATTGAATAAGAGTCTTGAATGCACAATATCTTTGAAAATCAGCAAATTATATATAGCCTTGGATATCTTCTCTTAGGTTTGTAATACCAGTCATAGTTTAATTGTACACAAAATTAATATTTGTGTTATTCTGGATGCTAAATTTAGACAAATTATATCCAAGGAAAGCAAAGTCTTCCCTAAGACTAAAAAAAAAAAAGAGAGAGAAAGAAAACCAAATGAAAACCCTCAACACTGTAAAAATGTGCATGTGTGTGTGTATATATATACACATACATATATATATGGCTACATTTGAAAGAGACATTTCTCTTTACTATTGTGCTTTGTACTAACAATAGAGAATGAAATTATAACAGCTGAAAATCAAGTTTTCCAAAGCACTTTTCCATTGCTTTAAAGAGTCCCAAAAAGCACTCTGATAATTTCTCCTCATGAGATATAAACACTACAATCATCTGTTCTTTGTAAAGATCCTTTCTATAAACTAAAGAGGTTTTCCAAAACTTTTTTCTTGGAATAATGTTGCTTGGAATAATATTGCATATTATTAATATGGAATTAAAAGCTTTACTGATGCACAATTTAATAAATGTTAAGCTTAGATGTCTTTCAAGGTTTTACAGGTGTCAACTTAAATTCCTATTCCAGATCTCAAGCAAGTAAGAAAGGAAATACTACACTATTTTGTACAAGTTTACCTTTCCACTTCATATTTCTGGATTCATTTTTTCTATTTATGATCACAATTATTTTCTTTGCTCTTTGGAGGAAAAAGGTAGATGGAAGAACAAAAGTGGATGAAGTGAAGCCTCCTATGCATTTAAAGCAGGGGTGGGCAAAATGCTGCCCAGGGGCCGGATGTGGCCTGCCAAGCCATTCTATCTGGCCCATGGGGCCCCTAAAAATTTTATAAAATTAATATTTATCTGCCCCTGGCTGCCTGTCATGCAGCACTCGATGACTTGCCAAAACTCAGTAAGCAGCCCTCTGCCCAAAATAATTGCCCACTCCTGATTTAAAGGAACTTATATTTTATCAGCCTCCTGTGCATTTAAAGGAACAGCGATATAAGTGTTTGTATTCACAAAAGTTTAGTGGGAAGGGATTACCTACTAGCCTTCATGAATAGCACAGACTGATTAATAAGTAATACCAGACTGCTTTGCATTCCATTAACAACAAAACAACTCTCAGTGGGTAATGTTTAGCTTGTCACTTCCACTTAACATCTTCATTACTCTTGTCTCTGAAACTGGTTATTGCCAGTGCCCAACAGTAGAAATTTTCCGCAGTTAAGAAATGTGTAAGCTGAGTTGTACAAGTCATTTGGCACATAAAGCAACAATGCCAAACCCTGCCTTTATATCAGGTTTCTGAATGGGATAAAACAACTTACTTTTTGCCTTGTGTTGTTTTTGTATATTTGTCTGTCTAAAGGCAGTAGATAGATGCGGATTTGTTCAATGAAACCAAAAGTGTGTTGGCAATAAGCCAAAAGTGTTTGCCACATGAACAGAAATGAATGGGACTGCAAGATGGGCAATGGTATTTCTGCATCTACAACTTACTCAACTTTCGATGGCTTGCAGCATCTGCTGTAGTGAAGAGATGTACCTTGGATGGCATTTTAACTGCTAATTAATATAGAAACATATTAATATAGAAATGATTAAAATTAGTATCATGAATCTACCTTTCAGACATGATATTATACATCGGTCCTGTAAAGCAGGGGTGCTCAACTCCCCAGCCTGCAGGCTAGACCTCACCCACAGAGAACCCATAAATTGGCTCACAGGTATCCCACAACTCCTTAAATTTGATGGTGTGTGGGAGTGGGGGAAGTGGTGGCAATTAACACTGCTACTGACCCCCTGCAGCCAAATTTCAAAGCCTCCCATGGCTGGCTCAGCCCCATCCAGGCTGGGAGAGCTCAAATAGATTGAGCTTCTTCCTGTGTAGCTGGACTGAGCAGGGGCCTGACGCAGTTGTGTGGCAATGACCCAGCCACAGCTTGATGCATATTCCCGCATGGCTGCATCAACCCTGACTGGGTTGGCACAATGCGATGGATCAGGCCCAAAGACCAAAAAGGTTGGGCACCACTGATATAAAGTGTAACTAGTTTTCAAACTAGGTTTAAAATATGGCATGAAATCAGAACTTACTTAAGAGTCCTACAATACTATAATAGGAATGGTGAAATGTAAATCCTACTCAAATTCAAAAAACACCAAATTTAAATGCATCAGTCTTGTCAGTCTCTCAAATAAAATTTCTCTAATAATTTCCACCGCAATGCACAGAAATACTTTACAAATTCTTAATTACAAGTTTACAAACTTTATATCTAATTACATCTCATTTAATCTGAAGCTCAGGGCTGAAATGATCCCATTAAGTGTACCATTCATCTTTTTTTAAAGGCTATACAAATCTCTTAGGTGACAAATTTTTTGCCTGTTCCTTTTCACCAGGGACAGTCCCAGTCATTTTCATTTTTTTGACCTATATGATTGCATACAATACTCCAACTTATAGAGTTCACACCACATATTTATTCATATTTTCTATGTGTATGTAGACAGCCAGATTTTAAAAATTAGCAAATGTAGGGCAGAATTAAATTTTATTTGCTTTTAACTTGGCAGATTTTTAAATAAAATTTACAGTTCTGCGTATCCATGTTACCACCCTACATATTTATTAAAAACGCTAGGTTTCCCAAAATATGGTTAGTCCACACAAATCACCATTCTTTTGTGTTTCAAGTACTTCTGGAGTGTTGGTGATAAACAGCAGGAAAGCCATTCATCCTAAAGCAATGCACCACACAGTATTAAATATAGCAATAGACAAGGCCATACCTGATAACTGCATTAACTGAAGCATCGGCATCCGAGGAATTTACTAGCAAAATGTCTGTCCCTGTGGGTGCATCTTCTGGAATAGTGGTGGAGTACATATTAAAGGCAAACGTGGGGACATTGTCATTGACATCATCCACCGTGACAGCAATAGTTCCAGTGCCAGTAAGGGCAGGAGAACCTGAGGGGGGGAAATAAGATGTAAAATGCTAGAGGTTACACATACTACTATTCTTATACTGGATATGCCACTCTCAATTTACAAACTAACACTTGAACATGTCATGGTTCACAGAGCTGCAAAGCCTATTCAATCTATAGAATAGTACCAGTTTTGTGTGTAAAGTAGGCCATCTTAGTACAAAGTACAAATCATACAACAAAGTTCTTACTGTCATTTAATGCAAGAAATATTTTGTAGAACAAGTTTGGTGGGGAAAGATGATCTAGAAAGAACATAGGAAGCCTAGTCTGTAATAATTAGGACCAGTTTGAACATGTGGTTGATTTTTATTTTTCTTTTCAAGTGGAAAAAACTGACAGCCTTGGAGACATAAACTCTTATATTTATTTTTCCACGGAAAAATAAAGCAGAAGCAGTGGCAATGATACTTCCCCCACTGCATTCCTTCAGTCTGTCACAACCCTAACCTAGAGAGACCTTCTTTGTGGGTGACAGAATAGCCCAACTTTCAGATTAATTCAAACTTGGATTTTTTACTGAAATTACCATAAATGGTTTCATTTAGCACAAAGCAGGTAGAGTTTTTAAAGATGTGCATATTAGTTTACATAAAATCAGACTGAACTCATTTAGATTTTTTTTTTATTTACTGTTTATCTCCATTGGATTTGAACAACTCTAAAACAGGTACAATTCTTACATTTTTTCCTTTGACCAGTTGCTCTTTGAACACCCTTCTCTGTCCAATGCAACAAAGGGTCTGAAACCATGTTTCATAGTTACATTGTTTCATACTAGTTAGGGGTCAGAAGGGACCCAAACAGATCATCTAGTCTAACCCCCCGCCACTAGCCGGAGCACATGCTGGGATCACACAACCCCAGACAGGTATTCATCCAACATCTTTTTGAATTTACCCAAGGTAGGAGCGAAGACCACTTCCCTAGGAAGTTGGTTCCAGATCCTAGCCACCATAATAGTGAAAAAGTGCCTCCTAATCTCTAACTTCCGGCCATTGTTCCTCATCAACCCAGGTGCTGCAGGGGGGAAAAGAACCCTACCTATTTGCTGCTGATCTCCCCTAATGAGTTTGTAGGCAGCCATCAAATCCCCCCATAGCCTCTGCTTGCTGAGGTTGAACAGGTTCAGGTCCCTCAGCCTCTCCTCATAGGGCTTGTCCTGTTGCTCTCCAACCAAGCGGGTGGCCCTCCTCTAAACCCTCTCAAGGCTGGCCACATCCTTCTTAAAGTGCAGTGCCCAGAACTGAACACAATACTCCAACTGTGGCCTGACCAATGTCGTGCAGAGGGGGAGTATCACCTCTCTGGACCAGCTTGAGATGGATCTTCGGATGCATGGCAAGGTGCTGTTGGCTTTGCTGGCTGTGGTCTGGCATTGGCAGCTCATGTTCATCTTGGAGTCAATAATGACTCCAAGATCCCTTTCCGCCCCTGTGCTTTCAAGGGGGGAGCTCCTCAACTTGTATGTATGCTGTGGATTCCTTCTTCCCAGGTGCAGCACCCTGCATTTATCTACATTGAACCCCATCTTGTTACGATCCGCCCACTTCTGTAGTCTGTCTAAATCTAATTTCAGCTTCTCTCTCCCTTCGACCATGCCTACCTCTCCCCACATCTTGGTGTCATCAGCAAACTTGGACAATGTGTTTTCCACCCCCTCGTCCAAGTCACTGATGAAGATGTTGAACAGTATAGGCCCCAGGACCGAGCCCTGGGGGACCCCACTATTCACATCCTGCCAGGTCCCGTATGACCCATCTACCACCACTCTCTGGGTGTGCCCCATCAGCCAATTTTTGACCCATCCAACTGTGTAGGCATCAATGCCACAGTCGCTCAATTTATGAATGAGAATGGGGTGAGAGACAGTGTCAAAGACCTTCTTAAAGTCCAGAAAGACTACGTCCACGGCAACACCGTCATCCAGGGATTTAGCTACCTGGTCATAAAAGGCCATTGGGTTGGTCTGGCAGGACCTGCCTTTGATGAACCCATGTTGATTTCCCCTGGGCATGATCTCCCCTGCTGGTCCCTCACAGATGTGATCCTTGATAATTTTTTCAAGGATTTTCCCCAAGACTTATGGGCCTATAGTTTCCTGGGTCCTCCTTTCTCCCTTTCTTATGAATGGGGACCACATTAGCTAGTTTCCAGTCTCCAGGCACCTGGCCCATGGACCATGATCACTCATAAAACCAGGCTAAGGGCACAATAATGACCCTCACCAGCTCTCTCAACACCAATGGGTAAAGGGCATCAGGGCTCACAATTTTAAAAACATCCAGCCCTTCCAGAAGATCCCTAACTAATTCTGTGCAGACCTGAGGCCTGGCAGTGCTATCCCCAAGACTGCCCCTACCTGTGGTGGGAGAGCTGTCCTGGTCCCTGTCCAACAAAAGAGAGGCAAAGAACTTGTTAAAAATTTCAGCTTTCTCATCTGGCGTAGCCACAAGATTACCATTTGAGTCCCGCAGGGCTCCTACATTACCCGGTGCCCTCTTTGTACTCCCAATGTATTTGAAGAAGGACTTTTTGTTGTCCTTAATCCTGGTCGCTAGCCTGAGCTCTACCCCCGCCTTGGCCTTCCTAATGGCCCTCCTACACTCGTGGGCCAAGGAGTATTCCTCCTTTGTGATAACCCCTCCCTTCCACCGGGTGTATGCCTCCCTTTTGGCCCTTCAGGCAACCTCGAATCCCTTTGCTGAGCCATGGGGGTTTCAGAGCACTCTTACTCCCCTTCTTTCTCTCGGGGTTTGTCACACTCTGAGCCTGGAGGATCCTCCCCTTAAGGTACAACCATCCCTCGTGGATTCCCATATCCTCTACCTTTTTGGGCCCTCAGCACCTCCCCCACTAATCTCCTAAATTCCTAACGTTAATTTTACCGGTTTAAGAGATCTGAAAGCAATTCAATTTTCAACTTTGAACAATACTTTTCTCATGCGCCTGCAAGCAGAATCCCTTTCCCGGGGCCCCTGACACACATTGACAAAGACACCATGGGATTTGATCCCTGATCCAAATAATCCTGCCTCCTTCCCAACGTGCCTGCTAGGAAGAGCATTTTAGGATCAGAGAACAGATCTCAACTCTTCCCTTCTACTTGAAAGGAGAATGATCCTGAGCTCCCCCAGCGCTGGCAAGTTGAACATTGGTCTGGGTCAACAATCAGATCCAGCCTAGGATCACACCAAGAACTCACACTGGCCCCAGGAAGGTCTCAGGGCCAGTGCCAACAACCGATGATTGTTGGTGCTGGCCCCAGACCATACCACTCTCTACCTCTACTGTTGAAGTGTTCCTCTAAGAAAGAGAGAATTCAAGATATTCTGGGTCAGAGGCAGGAAACAAGAGGCAACTTGGGTGCTCATCTGGGGGATGGGAAACCTGGGTTCCAGTTCCTACTTTAAAGATTCTTTGCATTTTAACACTGAATTGTCCATTGACAACATACAATGGTCCTTGGAGCCAGGACTGGAATCAAGTTTCCCTTCTCTCAAGGGAGTGCCCTGGACTAAACATCACAGCCTTTTTCGCTTCTTCTCTTTAGCAAAAAGAGCCTTCTTTTCTACATAGTAGAATAACTTCACCAGGAAAGGATGGTGTCTTGTGTCTATGACAGAATGGCCAGCTGCCAGATTGTTGGAGCCCATTCTTGGGAGGTAAAATAATGGGTTTGGATCATTTCCAACCAATGCTGATGGGATTGAACCCAAGTCTATCACACCCTGAACAAGAACTATTGAAGAAATTACTGAAGAATTATTAAAGATGACAGGGGTGAAACAACAATCCCCAATGCTTTTGACAGAAAATACCCATGCTACAATGTTTTGTGTAGAATTCAGTTCAGCCTACCACAGTGGGCCCTGAGGGCCATGGACAGATATGCATTTGTAGCACCATAAGTGCCACAGCTTTTTGAAGTACTACAAAAAGGTAGAAGTAGGAGGCACAGACAGATATGCAAAGCCCCATGGGTGCAGTGCTACAAAGTCACTGTGAAGGTTTTACACAGCGTGCCCTCCAGCCAGGGGGGAAACAGGGGATTGCTTAGCCCTATGGCTTTGTTCCCTCTCCACTAGGGTAGGGAGGATTGCTCAGCAATAGCCTGACATCCCCTATGGGCTCAACAAGCATGGCTGAAGCCCCTCAAGTTTGAGTTGTTAGGGCTGGGACTATGTTACATGTGGTGCGATACAGAAGTTCCTGCTTCAACCAGGGACAGTTCTGCAGCTCTTCCACTATTTTGGTAGCACTAAATTGATGGTGCACATCTACCCCCTCAACTTCTGGAGTTCTACATGGATATATATAGCATCACAGATGTAACTTCTGTCCAACAGCCTTAGGAAAGTTGGATGAAGAAACATCTGGTTTGAGGCATGTGATAAATATTGAGCTGCTTATCTTTGAGCAGATGCATCCAGCTCTGGATATACACAGAAGAACTGTAGGTGCCTAGGGAACTCTCCTGGTGAAAACTTAGATGCCTACGGGAACTTCATGCACTTAAGGCCTGGTTTCGTGTCTGAACCTAGATACCACACTTCTACCTAAATCCCATTTTAGGGAGGTTTATCCTTCTGTAGATCTGGGCCTACCTTATTTTTCTGAGTGTTTCTGTTTCTTTTTCTTCTGTATACAATACTATTCTCTTTTTCCCTCTTATAATTCTTAGGTAATGTCTACAAAACACATGTGATGTTGGGTTGAGATAGCCAGTATAGTTCTAAACAAGTTAGCTTGGGTTCTGGATGAATTTGCCAAAACATGAAAGTCCATACAGGGAGTGAGCATAAAACACAAAGGAACTCCATAAAACAGCTGCAAATTGAAACTTACCTAAGTCTTGCATGGTTCACTCTGAAGTCTGTAGATCAGACAGGCTGGATCATACTACTAGGTTGGACACTTACAAGATAAAGTGTAAATATTTGACCCCACTGATCTACACAATACACTTATTTTTTGGTTATATACTGAGGTAATTCCTTATGCCAATTACTACATTTTCAACCAGGAAATTAAATGAAGGCAATCAGTCAGACTCATTGGGTCCCCTGTTTTCAGTTTCATCATTTAGCCAAGCACTTACAGATAGAAAAGGCTGCAAAAGTGTTCTTGACTGCTAAAAGGTTGCTCATGAAGTGTTTATTATTGCTAAGTTAAATGAAACAGAAAAAGTCCTCAGTGGTATTTATTGTATGTGTCATCAAGTACTAGCCTTCCAAACGTATTTAATTGACACATTCACTAGACAGCTAATGAAATGCAAAATGTAAAGATATTAAATTTCACAGGTGATTAAGAATTTTATGCATATTACAAAAAAGAATCTAGAATAAGCCATATTTAAATAACTTTAGAAGTGTAACACCCTAGAAAAGAAAATTAATTCACAGTCCATTTTTAAAAAAGAAAATTGAGTGCTTGTTAACAGTGGTGTAGATTGACAACACTGGACCCTTATGTCCTCAGTTTATTCATAGAATGAGGCAAAAAAGCATAGCCAATGGCAACACCAACTTCTCCACAGTGCTCTGTCAATATAACTCTACACTAATCCACTGAGACCAAGAGTAACATGCTACAGTAGACCCTTTCTTACATGACTATTAAACCTTTGTCTTCAAAAGTGAACTGGTCAATAAGGATGTTAGTAAGTTCCAAATGTAATAGCTGTTTATGTATAAACTAGATAGAGATCACCAATTTATTCCACATAGAACACTGACCAGTCATTTGACAATAATGACTTTTGAATAGAATATTAAATGATAAACTGGAGAAGAAAACCTTTGTGGGGGAATTTCAAGTCTTAATGAAGTTGCTGGGAGGTCTGTGGTTAACTTAAGGGAGTCAGGATTTAATCCTCTACCATTATATATAAAGTCCGCTGAGATACCTAGTCACATTTAAAGTTTTTCTTGGGTATTTCAGGAATCTTTAGCTGGTGGTAGATGAACACTGAAAACAATGGAGGAGTTTTAGTCTTGACCCTGTTTATTCTGTAGCTGAAGTAAAGACACAATGGCCCAACTTTTAGGCAGGGTAGATTTGCGCCTTTTAAAGACTAACTAAAGACACATCAGCTTTTGTGCCAGTGTTTTTTTGGTTCCATGTACATTCCTTATTCATGCAACTAATTCCCTTGTAATCAGTAAAAGTACTTGCATGAGGCAGGGTTGAAAAATTGGGTGCTTGGTTAGGATTTTCCAGCCTATTGGGTGCCTTGCTGAAACCTGTATCATTCAAGCCCCTAAAAAGCAATTAAGGCAAATGCGAATGCTGTTGCTCACTGCTTTTTACATCTTACTATTAAAGCTAAGAGGATTGCCATGCTACAAAAGTGGATATGCTAATTCCCTGGGCAAATGAGCAAGATGAAATAGGAACACACTTAGCTGCCTCCTGCATAGAACATTATTCATTAGTTTGCAGATCTTCAATGTTCTATTTCCTTCAAAAACTAGAGCAGGGTGGCCAACCTCCTGCACAAGTGCCATAAATGGTACAGGCAGCCTTTGCTGGTGGCATATAGCAGACTGGGGTGGGAGGAGGGAGCACTGTGGGAGATAGGGCAGGGAGCACAAAACAAAACAGCAGATTGGGCAGCAAACATAGAAAACGAAATGGGAAGCAAAGTAGCAGATGAGGCAGGAAGCACAGGGCTAGGAGCAGAAAGCAGAGTAGCAGGTCTATTACAGGGAGGAGAAAGAATGGCACTCAGGGCTAATTCATGGCATGCGTCACAAAAAGGTTGGCCTCCACTGAACTAGTTTCCAAAACTGTTTTGTCTTAGCAACAATGGTACAAGGTGCATCAACTTCTGATACAGCCGCTACTTGCAGTATCAGAATGACTGTTTTGTGTTTTTACTGCTCACTGAGAGAAAAAAATATTAATTTAGCTGTTAGCAATACACAAGCTTGCCTTTCCTCAGTTCATAATCAAATATAATTCTCATTCAACTTCGATGGGAAAATTCAAGAACTTACATTAGTTTCTTTTCTGTTTATCCAAAATTGCTGTTATTTTTCTAAGTAAAAATTTCACCTCCATATCTTAATTTCCATACAACACTGTAAATGGTTGTAAATTAATGTGTAGTCCTTACAGTTTTCACTCTGTTGAAACTGAATGATTATCTTATGGGCTGCATTTTTGCAGCTGCCTAGAAATATGAGGAGGACATTATAAACAAAGTCATTTTCAATGGAAAAAGCAGCAACTTTGGGTCAAAATCTGCAGTCTTTAATCCACCAAGAATTCTTATTGCCTCCAGTAGGAGTTCTCTTTAAGAAAGGAGCATGGAATTTGATGCTTGGCAATTTGGTGACTCGGCTGTTTCATAAAACATAGATGTCATACTTGTGGTAATAAATTTAATTCCCATGGTCAGGCCAAGTTTCCAGGTTTCTGAGTTTGCTTTGATCACAAATCTTTCAATAGAAGATTCTTCTTACTACTTGTCAGATGACCTTGGACCTTTTCTTTATATTTTCCTAGATATTGTTCATAATTAGGTTTAATCATTTAACATAACTTTAGCTATAATAGTCTTGATCCACTATGCCCAAAATGTAACTGGTAGAATCTATGATAGTGTTACAGAGAAAAATCATATTTCAGGCACAAAAAATTTGCAGCTAAACAAATTCTGTGGAAAAAATAAAACGTTGTGCCTGATTCTTACAGAATGAACTGAATCCAGCAGATGTAAATTATAACAGATGTACTAAATTTACCAAAAAATCCTAACAGTATATCTGTTTCAGAAACATAAAATATCAAAGGTATTAAACTAATTATATTGAGCTTATTTCAAACTCACTGTATAGAGTATATTACTTTCCCTATTAGTGTATAGAATGTGAATTAAATAATTGACATAACTGAAAAAATCTTCCTTAAAACCTGTTAATTAATGTGCAAGCAATTTAATGAATCATACAATCCTGACAAGTAACAGTCCTTCAATAAGCAAGAAAGTGTACGTAGGATCCTGAATCATAAAATAGACTGTTAAATCAAAGTTTAATTAACCATGTATTGCTGACAATAATTTTACATGAACATCTACTGTAACTCATTGGGATTCCAAAATTGCAGAGGTTTAATATTCAACTGAAATGCCAATATAATGAAATTTTAAGTATACTACACTTTGGGGAATCCTATACTTACAGCAATCTTCTATCTAAATTTCTGGGGAATAATATGGTATTTTCACTAGCGTGTACTGGTGCACACAAGGTCCTATTATGATGAATAAAAGCTAATTGAATCCCCACACACTGCTGAAAATGGGGTCCCCAAAGATTTTTAATTTTGTTAAGGAAATAGGTTTATATTTCCCTGGCTTCTGTACAAAGTCATTGATTTTGATCTGCAGAAGCAGTTTCGAAGCTTGGCCCTGACTCAGGAGAACACTGAAGCAATTGCTCAAGACCACCCATCCAGAGGAAAATACTTAAGGTTAGATCCATGAAAGAATGTAGGTCTCTGAATCCAACAATAGACTACACAGGTCTGTATGAGGCACCCAAGTTCCCTATAAGACATGTGCAGAGAGTTAGGCATCTCAGAAAGGTGTTAACAACAGTCAGTATCCTAGGAAGGAAGTCGGCAGGAAAAAGTTACAACATGAATGTGTCATTAGGAGCTTAGGCATCTATGGGTATTAAGGAAGATCTTACATCAGATCAGCTTCACAGACCCAAAGACATTCCTGAATCCAGGCACCTAAGTAGTTATTTTAAAAAATGGATGAATGGCCATTCCTATCTATCCTAATATAATAAAAGACATTGTCTGTCTGTCTGTCCATAATGCTTCTGCCCAACTGCACATGTAGCCAGGCTGGGCCAGCTGAGTTAAAACGGGAGCCCCTCTGCTGGTGTCACCTCCTCCTGCAGCCTCCAGTGCAGTGGCTCCCCCCACCTCACCTCCACAGAGGCAAAAAAAAATTTTTAAAAATTGCCACGAGCACTTTACAAGTGGTGGGGCTAGCTGAGGAAATGCCTCCTCCTCCAGCCTCTAGTACGGCTACTCCCTCTGCCCCAGTTCCACAGAGACTCTTTTTAACAGTGTTCCCGCTCTTTTTAAGGCCTCTGATTGCAGTCCAGGTGGGTTTTTTAAATTTCCCCACATGTCTGGGATTTTCCTTTGTTCCATTGGTGGGAGCAGGGGGAGGGCAATTGGAGGCAGCAGGGAGCACACATGGACCTGCCAGTAGCCATATGGTGCTCCCTGGTGGCTCCACTTGCTTCCCCCTGCTCCCACCCCCAAAACACCACAAAATCCTGGACATTTGGTCAGGGTGGAGACAGCAGCTGTGACAGGGCTGCAGGGGAGGGAAGGGTTCCCTGCCTTTCCAGCAGGGGAAAGCGGTGGGCACAGTGCAGGCACCAGTGCCTGTGCTCAAAGGGGCTGCCTGGGGAGGTGGAGGGAAGGAGCGGGGAAGGGGGAAAGGGGCCCTGTCCAGGTTGCTCACAAGGCACTGCAGTCTTATCCCTGGGTGGGGGTGCCTAAGCCTCCCCTCCTCTTCTTTCAGCCTGTGTTGGGACTGGACACGCTCTGCCACCACCTGCATGAATTGGAGCCACCACACTCTGGCCTGGACAGGACAGGTACAGCTGGGGCCTTCCAGCAGGGATGGAGGGGTAGGGGGCTGCAGGAATGAGGGGCACCAGGGAGAAAGTGTGGGGGGGTGTGGGTTGGGAGTGCAGGGGGCACTGGCAGCACAAGGGGGCTATGGGTCAGGAATGAGGGGCACCAGCAGGGATGGGGGTGGGGGTTTGTGAGTCAGGAGTGAGGGGCACCAGGGTGGGGCAGGGGACTGTGGGTTGGGAGTGTGGGGGGCACTGGCAGTGGGTCAGGAGTAAGGCTGAAAACAGTCTGGGAGAAACCTGGTTGAAAGTAGTATCAGGCTCAACTGATTTGGCTCAGGTTGGTTTATGCAATGTCTGTCTCAGACACCTTGCTGGTTTAAGATAAACCAGATACCCCCAGCATCCTGGCACACTCTCTGGGCTGGGCAGGGCTCTCGGCTCTACAGGAGAGCTGGCCCCTCCCCTCTGCTCCCTGGTTGGAGCATCAGAGACTGCAGGTAAAGCAGGATCTGCCTCACTTCCTCCTGTTCTACACGACCTTCTTGCTCACTGTTGAAGCAGGGCTTCCTCCCACTCTCATGTCCCACAGCACAGACCCCAGCCCCATGGACCTTAGGCATATGCTATGCCAGCTAATGCTGAGAGATGTCTGTGTGTGCGTGTCTCCAATTTCATTGGGGCAGGCAGACAGAATAATGACTGCTTAGGGTTTTTTGGAGCTAATCAACAGATCAGCTGGTAAGCTGTTTAAGAACAGTTTGAAGTAATGGAGAGAGGCTATTGTTTTGCTGATTGGGTAATAAACACTGTTATCAACCCCCTAGTGGCTTGCTCACCTGTCAGTTTGCTGCAGACAGTACAAAGAAGCAAGGGAGGAAGATTGAAAAAATCTATATCATCAACAGATGCATGCACTGCACACCCCTCCCCCTCCCCTTGCCTCAGAGCGCTAGCAGGGGGCTGGGGGCTGCCAACACTCCTGCCCTTCAGCAGCCAGTAGGGAAAAGCCTAGGCAGACCTCCCTAATCAGAGGTCCTGCAGGGGCCTGGCCATGCCCCCTCCTTCAGCTCAGCACTCTGGAAGGGAAGGGAGGACTGTTCTAGCACTCCTGGGCTTCTAGTCAAAGCCACTGTAGGTATGTGCCTGAATTTCCTCAGTCCAGACAGAATGTCTGTGTGGTTACAAACCAGTTCAGCCTAGCCAGGTTAGACTAACCTACAAAGATTGAATAAATTCAGGCTCAAGCTTTTGAATGTCTATCCCTAGTCTGTGTAACAGTTCTGTCTCAGATCATTCACCAAGGCTGTGAGAACCCTGAGTTATACTTTGTCCTCAGTCTGAAGGGATTCAAATCTGTATCTCCCACCCTCCAGAGAAATGCCGTAATCACCTGCCTACAGGATGTTCTCTCTATTGTCCCAGAGGCAGTGTGCCCCTGAGCTGAAATGAATGTAGAATTAACTAGGCCTTCTCTGCAGAGAGGAGAAAGGGTCAAAACAAGTCCATAAACCTAGAGAACTCATCTGGAGAGAGGAGACTCCAGTTCTGGTCCCTGTACTAAAGACTATTTACAAACTTTCATTTCAAGGAATAAAATCTTTGACTGCTAGGAATGATTCCAGGAGAGCTATAGACAATCGGCCTGTGACTGCCCCTGGTCTGGTGAAAGCATAGGCTGCTTCAATTCCCTCTTTCTGGGGGGACTGGAGCAGTAGAGGAAAGATCCCTGCCTGCTTGTCACAATGGGGACTGCAGTGTGAGAAGTTGGCAAGTACTTGCTACTTCTTCCTCTTGGCTTCAGGCACTGAAACTGATCAGACTGAGCCCTGTTGCACCATCTACTCCAAACACTCAGGGCTCCAGTGTGAGGAACAGACAGGGACTTTTGGTCTGCTTTTGGGACAGCCTCCCAAAGCCCAGATCCCACCATCCTCAGTTCCCATTGCAAACCTCATTGCCTAGTCAAGCAGTGGGTGAGCAGCTGATGGCTGTTCCTTCCCTTCCCTCCCAGGCCACAGAATGGGAAGGCAGCAGCTGCCCCTGTACCTTCTCCACACTGGAGTCACCTTGGTCTTAGGGAGGCCCAGGAATGTTTTACCAGCTCAACTGCTCCTGGTCCCTAGGAGGAGTTAAGTCAGGGGAAGGCAGGCAGATGTTCTGTCTCCCAGGAGAAACTCTCTCAGGAGTGATTTAACCCTGGTTGTTCCCATGTTATTTTTTCTCCTAGAGCTGCCATTTTCACTCCAGGAGGAAAAAATTTAACATCTGCACACTTTTGTTTTCTATCAACAGAATGGCGATTCTACTGGTACAAACTGAATGTCTGCACATGGCCTTACGTTAATCAGTCATTGCAAATGCAAATGCTAACATCTACCCTGCAGATGCAGGTGGCTTTGGATGCAGCAAGCTACCGATCAGGAACTATTCAACCACTATTATTCAACTGAATGGGGAGAAAAGTTTTCCTGGATGCCAGGGATCAAGGCCACTGAAGGATATATGGGAGGCAAGGGATCTGCCAGTTTCAGCTTCCTGGTGAATCTCTGAAGAAGGTTCCCCCTGTCCTACCCATCCAAGTATGTGTGCTCTGGCCTTGATGTAAATGAATCACATTTGATGCTGCTTCCATTGCGATAGCACAGACTACTTTCAAGTGAGAATGTGACCTTTTATCAATTACTCATAGCAACCTTAGTAATATTAGTAATATTTTGGCTTTCTTGGTTCTTTTTAAGAGTGACATTCCTTTGTGGCATCACACTTTTCACTATTTCTCTGGTATTTTTTTACTTACAATTTTAAAAAGTAAAAGCCTACAGAACTCACAGTAACTCAAATAACCAGGCTGAAAAGTTTCTTTGTAAGACAGGAGGCCAGACATTCATTAAACAATTAATGTAATATACAGGAAATCAATGCTAGCTCTCAATGAAAAAAATGTAGCTGATTAGTTTTGACATCTAAATGATTACAAAATCTTTGAACTGTGAGGGAGTGTAGTAGTATTTAATTTGCTATCCTCTGATTGTCAGTTAAATAATCAGTGTGCTGTATCCCACAGTGTGGAATACAAGATTTGCATTTTATCCAATGGTTGTTAAATATAAGGTGCATAACTAGGAACTGAAATGTTTGCATTCTAGTTACCAGCCCTAGGTACACTTCAAGCAGAAATTCAGACATACGCCCTGGGCCTGGTATGAAATAAAAAGGAAAAAAGGGTGCAATAAACAGGAAACTTGGGATTGCGGTAGGACATCTGGCATCTTCAGCAATACAAAGTGCTGGGTTCAGAAAGATAGTCATTTCTCCTTAAAGCACTTCCAACAAATTAGACCTCACCTAGTTAAAAAGAAATAAAGAAAAAGAAAAAAATGCACTCTTCCAGATTCTGTCCCATTTCAATACTATGGGAAAAACTGGTAACAGCCACAGAAGCTGCTATAGAGCTAGTGCTAATTCCCACCTTGTGTTAGTGATCCGTTCCTTTAATGGGAAGTCTGAGGGAAGTCAGAGCTGTAGGGAGGTGAAGAATATATGTGGGAACCTACACACTGGGATGCAGCAAAGGCCAGGTGCGATATCTGCTAACTTTTGCTGCTTGCTCCTGCCTCAAGCAAGGGTGAGTTGGATGAGACTCAAACTGTCATTTTTCCCCTGTGCAAACAAATGGTTGGGGTGATTTCTCTGTATCTATACTGACAGCAGGAAAATCAACTTTAGAAGTAGAACAGTTTGGGTTTTTTTAATCTGGTAAAGTTAGAACCAGAATTACACGGAAATGACTTGCAGATAATGTCATAGTGGGCAAAGTATAGATTAGTAGGGCTGTACCTCACAGAATTTCCACTTTCAAGACACAGAAAAACAGCACAGGGTAGAATCTGACCACATGCATGCGGCTTTTTGAAACAATTTCATCATAACTTATTTGTGGGTGCTCTTTGCTCCAGTGCTTACGAGTTACATAGCCACACCAAATCTATGCAACTAAATATTTTCGCACTTTTACCACTGCATATCCATTCCACACACACATATGTTAAAGCAATGCGAAAGAATCAAGCACAACACTATCTACTTTAATGTATGCTCAGCTCTAAATACTGTCACTTTATTTGGGCACAAAAGGAAAAATGACTAGCAAAATATTTAGTGAATCAAGAGCAATTAAAAGGAAACAGTCCAAGGAAACTGATGGGTGCCATATCTAAGGCTTTAAGAAGAATTTTAAATAGATCAAAAGGAAATTCAGAAACACCTCAAATTAGAATACCTCAGCTACAGGGTACTGTAAGCACAGAGAAAAAAACAAAACAATGAAACCAAGCATGCACAAAAAAGAAATGCTGTGCAGTCTGTCATCTACCAACTGCTTTGAAAGAAGAATAGGTTCTATCACATATTTTACAATTTTGCAAATATTCTTTTCAAAAACTAAGACCCAAATGTCTTTGTAAGAATTTCAAAATTGTATTGGAGATTAACAACAGCTTATAAATAAAAAGGCGGAGATAAAATAAAATTAAAATATAAAAACACATAATAAAATAACATGAATGAGACTAAATGATTAATTAAAGTTCAAACTGCAGGCAGATTACAGTTCTATTGTGGGCTCTTGTAAATTAAACGCAGCATTATCCTGAAAATTGCAAAGCGATTAAAGAGAAATGGAATTTTTGCTGAACTGAAATCTGTTGCTTTGCAACAAAGCTGATTCCAGTCCTGCAGTCAAACATTCAGTGAATGGCTCTCCAGACTGGAAGTTGTGTGTGTTATTAGAAAGCATTAACTTTTTCATGGAGTAAACAAGGGTTTTCTCACAGTGGAGCAGCCAATCTTTTAAAGTGCATTAAAGGCAGAAAAGCTGTACTGGATACTACACTTTGGCATGTTTTTTAAAGAGGTATAGAGATGAAGTAAGCAGTCTACAGTCATTATGAAGCTATATCTTAGAGTCTTTGCAACTTGGTTTGCAATATGAATTTAAATGGAAATGAACAATCATCCTAAACACAAAGGGGAATGTACAGTATATGCAAAATCTGGTGGGACTCACTCTTTCATTATTACAGGGAATTAACATAAAGTTTTACCTGAACCTTTTTTGTTTTCTTCTACCTCAAAAACAGCTTCTTACTACTTCAGACTTCCATATAATTAAATTTCTTTGGGAAAAAAATGTGAATGTGATCCAAAATGGGATGAAAAGTTAAAATGTCTAATGTTTCTCCAGAAGTGAAATTTTATAATAATCCATTTCAGGAATAGCCAGACAAAATGTGACCATTGGGCTTGTGGGAGTCTGGACAAGATGGGAACCTGGACTTTATAGTAGCCTGGCAAGAGCCTGGAACTTCAGTTTCTGAGGAGATGGGTCGGCAGAGACATGGAAATCAGTCAGATTTTCACTGCAAATTGATATATGCTCAAAGGATAGTTTTGTATTAAATGGTCGTTGGAGATGATATAAATCTTGACCTTCATGCCCTACATACAGCAGTCTCTGAATAAGCTTCACATTTTTTTTATTTAAAATTTTTGCTAAAATCAACATATTTTCATAAATTGTTTCACACACTGTAAATTAGAATTTTCTTATAGGAAAAAGTGCTCTGGAACAAAATTTCTGACCTAAGAAATTTAAAATCTGTATTTCACAGGACCCAAATTATTTTGGAGAAACACCATTGTCTAATCTTTGTATCCATGTATGATCGATCTATTCCTGAAAGAAAGAGTTAAAGTAGCATTTCTTATTTATATTTTCAAATAACATATCATTTAACTTGTTTTTATGAAAAATATTAATATATCGTGTCGATTGAGTGGAACGTACTGATGTATGTTTTTGTGTGATTATACTGCAGAACTGAAGGTATGAAACTACAACTATAACTCAGAATTCAAATAGATTTTGCAGAGGCTGAGGTCAAGGAGTGGAATTAACCTCTCACAACCCATTGATAGTTTTAGAGAATATCACAGAATTATTTAGTGATTAAAACCACAACTGGATACACGAAGGAAAACTGAAAGAAAATAAATTGGTTAATCCAAATCCTTATGAAATCACAAAGATTCTTAAAGCCTTTGCATATTAGCATGAAAGCTTTCAGCTGAACTTGCTATTTTACAAACGTTCCTGATGATAGATATTTCCTGATCCTGCTGCCCCTGGAAGACAAGATTAAAGGCTAGGAATATGGTTTGAGGAGGTTGCAACTTACTGGCAATGACTGAGTCAGCACAGGTCATCTTTCTTTTGTAGTATGTTCCACTTGATGAAGAACTACCCTTCTAGGCATTTCTAGCATCACTGTTGGGACCCTGCTGTCCTTCCCACATACAAGATCTATGTTGACTGGGAATCGGGTTCTCCCTGTTGTATCAGGAACAACCTTTTCTCATCTTTTTCAGTTCCAATCATAGGTACCGACCGATGCTCTGGGGCATAAGCACCCTCCAAAAAAAGTTAGTGGGTGCTTAGCACCCATGAGCCACATGGGGCAAGCGGGATTGAAGTAACGTGCTGCCTCTTCTGGGCATGTGTGGGGCTCAGTACAGGAATGCAAAAAAAAAAAAAAAAGAAAGAAAAACAAACAGCACTCACCAGCAAAAACCAAAGTCGGTTTTTGGTTCCAATTCTAGGTTACAAAGAAACCAGGCCCCTACTGAATGAAAGCTGCACTGAATCTGTCAATTAGTAACAAGATGAAATTGATTATCTAAATTATATACTGTGTTTTATGTACCACCGAGAGGAAAGCAAAAGATTCCATTTATCCAGGCCCGTCTGGTCAGAGGATGCCTGGGGATAAATAGATTTATGCTGGGACCTTGTAGGCCTGTACCACATCCCTGCTGTTAGGAATGGCTGCCCACCTGCTCCTGCTTCCATGAGCTAAACCTGGAAATGCATTAGTGAAGCTGCTCTGGAGATGTCCCTTACAGCCACTCTCAAGCACTCTGCAAAAATCAGAAGAGCAGCTCCACAGGGAGGAGGCAGCTTCATTACCACATTTCTCAGTTTGGCATATGCAAAAGGAAGTGGATGAATGGTATGCTCAGAAGTGGGTTCCCCTCAGAGTGGCAGGGATGCAGCATAGACATTCCCTTAATGAGAGAAGACTGAATCCAAGTCCCTTGATAATAAAGGCAACCACAGCCCTGTGTTAAAACAGCCATAATCAGCCATAAAGCAACCTTCCTCTGTGTCCAAGGAGACTGAGTCCACACAAAAGGGGAGCGAAAGGGATGCACTCCTTACAGGGGTCCAAGCTTTTCTTTCCCTATATGGTCCAGGTAAAGACCCCCACAACATCTGAGGGTGGAGCAGGGATGTCAGCCAGGGAATAAGAAGGCATTCTGAAAGCAGAAGTTCCCATTCCAATAGCGGACCAGTTCTGCCTAAAAATCAATGATCCCTCTATTATTTTATTTGATCCAAATGATTTATAGATTTTATAACAATTTATAGGAATTGTCATTTGAAAACTCCAAATCAAATTGATGGGTTCTTCGGTGTCATTATGGTGTGATGTTTCATGACAGGGACAAAAATGAGGTTTTATGCCATACTGAAATGAGACTACCTACTACCATCATACTGTTTGTGATTACATGTGGTCTATTAACAGTAAGGACTTTTATTACATTTTTTTTTTAATACTGGATTTATCAAGATCTAAATATAGCTTGGAAATAAGTAAAATGAAGCAGAACTTGTAGTACAGTAATTACCAGACTTACTTCAAAAGACTCAAAGTGAGTTCCAAGTAACTGAGTCTTTTTACTCCTAAAGATTCCTTAAACTTGCTGTTATAGGCTGACTGGAAGTGTGACAGATGACATGTTCCTATAATTTCTCATCTTTTTCATTTAAAAAAACCCCTGTCAAGTGAATTTTAAAATTTAGGAAGATGAAGAACTGTAAAAGTGGGCTGGCCTCAATGACAGTGGGAGATCTCTTCCAGCCCTGCTTTCCTGTGATCCTATAATCCTATGATCATCCCCAGGTCTCATACCTAATGTCCAGACTTCCCATTTTAAAATATGTTTAATTTTCTGGGATTTTCTGACCTAAAGACTTGTTCGTGACTGCTATCAGATTCTGGTCCACTATTGTAAAAGTTTTCATAGATTCATAGACGCTAGGGTCAGAAGGGATCTCAACAGATCATTGAGTCTGCCCCCTGTATAGGCAGGAACGAGTGCTGGGGTCAGATGACCCTAGGCAGATGCCTATCCAGCCTTCTCTTAAAGATGTCCAAAGTAGGGGAGAGCATCAATTCCCTTGGAAGCCTATTCCAAATTCTGGCCACCCTTACCGTGAAAAAGTTTTTCCTGATATCTAACCTAAATCTGCTGTCAGTTTGTGACCATTGTTCCTTGTTACCTCAAGAAGTGCCCCAGTGAACAAAGCATCTCCGATCCCTTGCTGTGCCCCCCTAATTAATTTGTAGGCAGCAACAAGATGACCTCTCAGCCTTCTCTTGCGTGAGCTGAAGAGGTCCAGGTCCTTCAGTCTCTCCTCATAGGGTTTGTCCTGTAAGCCCCTAACCATATAAGCAGCCTCCTCTGGACCTCTCGAGTCTATCAACATCCTTCTTGAAGTACAGCACCCAAAACTGGACACAGTACTCCAACTGCGGTCTGACAAATGCCGCACAGAGGGGCAGTATCACCTCCTTAGTTCTATTTGTTCTATTTGTCATGCTGATGCATGATAAAGTGTGGTTAGCTTTGCTGATGATTTCATCACATCATTTGCTGATGATTTTGGTCATGAATCTATTGCTTTGGATAACCCTTAATACTTTCCTATAAACTAATCACACCTAAAGTACAGCTCAGTTGGGATGATCCTCAGAAAAGACTGGAATGTCCAGTATGAGTATAATATTCTTGGCTTAGATTATATTCAGTTCAATAGCAAAAAAGATGTAGTTTGGAAAATATTTGATTGACAGGAAGAACCTGAGGTCAGCTTTTCATGTGTGCCTGTTTTACATATACAAAATGGTTTTGCATATACATAAAAAGGTGGGTATAAGTCACTGAGAGTGCAGTGGGCTAGCATTCATGTTTGTGGGTAAAATGGATACATAGTCTGAATAGCTTTCAAAAGTGTGGGAGGTTTTTTAAAATAAAATTTCAACTTAAAAAGATAAACTTTAAAAATATTTTCTCAAAACCACCAATTACTTACTTTTTGTAAGTCATCATTGTAGAAAGAAAACACGAGGGAAGTTGATTCCCTTAGGAACTGCTGACTGAGTCAGTTTTGTCTGCTTATGACTCCTCTGTATCCCACAGTGAGATCCTTTTAATCATGATTGCAGGTTATTGAATTATACTTTAAAAACACCCTGTATGACTAGTGAAGATTAACCTTCAGAATAAGTATTTATGCCATATATTCATGTTTTAGTAGTCTTATCCTAGCAATTAAGCTTCCTGAAATTATAGTTGTGGAGTTGAAGAATTAGCTAACAGACTTTCAATTTATAAGGAGTAATGTGCTGTTTAAGCATCACCGTAACTGGAAAATATTAATATTCCTCAAAGCCCAAGAAATTTTCTTTGTGCAGCACCATGACTATTCAAGCAGTTTATCTTATTCTTTCAAGAGGCTGAGGTTTTCACAACACAAAAATGCCCATAGTTGGCAGTTTGCAAACTTACTGGCACATTTGTCTCATAGTTTCACATAAAAGTAACACAGTCATGAAGACAGTAATCTTAAAATACTTTTAACCCAGGTTTTAGCAAACCTAAGCATAATGTATAGACTAATATATAAGTGAAGGAGAAAATTACAGCAGCTTGAAAATTTGCGTTTACATTTCCTTTCACTTTATAATTCTTACTGGCCTTTGAAATTCTAACTAAGTTATAGCTGTTTTAGATGCCAGGTAGCTAAAACAAACTAAAAACAACAAAAACACAACACCAAAACCGGGTGCCATGGTAGCTCAGATTGTGAAATCTTCAATGCCTGCCTTTGTCCTTTTTTGACCAAAAATGTATGGTTTAATAAAAATACTCAGTGAACTTTACCAGAATATATTTCAAGGTCCAGCCCACACCAGTTCATTTTCTCATCATTCTTCTTTGGCACATTTAAACTTAATTGCTCACAACTATGAGTAGGAGCTGGTTTGAATTGAAGGCCCAGCTCATTAATATTATGGCCCGATCTGGTGAGGGCTATCATTTTTATGCCCAGATTGGGAGGTGCAGCTATTTGCTCTGAAGGCTGCTAAAGCAGCCAGCAGCAAAAGCTGAGCAGCCCAGGGGAGAGGCGAAGAGGTTATAAAAGGGATAGGGGAGGAGAGAGCTTGGGAATAAGTAGGGGAGGACCTGTTTGCTCCTCTGGGTGGGAAAACTGGGACATGGGGGGTTGGAGGCACTTGGGGGGCTACCCTGGCAGATGCCCCTGGCTCCACTTAGGGAAGGGGCATTTTGCTCCTCTGTGCATGTGTTATCCCCAACCCCAACCCTCAGTGCCCCAGTTTTCCTGTCCAGAAGAGCAAACAGCTCCTTTCCTACCCATCCCCAAGCTCTCTCTTCTCCCTGTCCTTTTTGCAACCCCTTCCCCCCTCCCCAGGGCCGCTAAGCTTTTGCTGCTGGCTGGAGAATGCAGCAAGTGGCCATATTGTGGCATTTCATTGCAAATCGTATTTTTTTTGAAAATCACTTAGGGCACTTTTACACATGCTCCAGAGATGGATTAATTGAGTCTGCTTTGACACATTGTAATGACGGCATATTGAAGCAGCCTCTGCGCTCATGTATAGGCACTTTTAATTTTGTGATTTTTCACAAAGAACACAAAATCTCAATTTAAACCAGGCCCTAATTATGAGAAACCTAGTTAACTATATGACTGTCCAGAACACTTGTAAACAAATTATTGCAATATGGGTGCTGCTGGCTGATGGAAGTAAAAACATATCAAGTCCATATGTGTGAGATGACTTTGGTAGACAGTATTATCACATGCGTTTCATGGAAATCAACATGTTTTTTATTACATCCCTACAAAATGGTTCTAAACTGAAACCGATATCTGTACAGCTGTAGGGCTCTTTTGGTAATTGTATAGCTAACTTGGTGACAGAAAGGAGAACACACTGCTGAAGGAACTGGACATGCTTGAGTACATATTTAGGGAGAAGCAGAGATAAGACTGGTTAGGAGGGAGAGGGTGAAAAAACAAAGATAAGAGTAAAAAGCAAATAGCTTAAGGATAGATCTTTAATAAGTGTAATAAAGGTTTATATATTACATTAATTGCTGATCCCCTGCTGCCAAATTTCCAGACCTGTGGGGAGCCTGGGAGGCCAGATCGCGTACCCCTGCATGGTACATCTGGTTCATGGAGCTGGGGTGGCTCAAAGCTGGATCTCAGCATATGGGGCAGACCAAGGTCATACAGGGCCCAATCCTGGTGTGTAGGGCTCAATCCTATGAGCCAACCCTGCAAGAGATCTGTCCTATGGACTGGCCTTGCACCATGCACCTGACACACAGCTTCAAAAGTTTGAACACCATTGTATTAAATAAGCACTTGTCATATGTTCACTTGCAACAGTTGCAAATCATTGAAATGTAGTGACCCCTTAAACATGTATGAACTTTAAGGGGTCACTACATTTCAAAGATTTGCAACTGTTGCAAGTGAACATGTGACACCACTCTTACACGTACTCATTTTAATAATTCATAATTTTGATGCTGTGTGCCAGATGAATGGTGTTAGGCCAGTCCATCAGACAGGTCTCTTGCAGGGTTGGTTCATGGGACTGAGCCCTATACACCAGGACTGGACCCTGCATGACCTTGGTCTGGCCCTGTATGCTGAGATCCAGCTTCATGCACGAGATGCAGCATGCAGGGCTACACGATCTGGCCTTCCAGGCTCCCATAAGTGTGGAAATTTGGCAGCAGGGGATCAGTAATTAATGCAACTAAAACTGCAACCACTCCTCTAGCACCAAATTTCTACCTCCTTGGGGGCCCTGTGGGCCAGATGACAAGGCTCTGTGGGCAGGATCTGGCTCATGAATTGGGATGTTGAGCATCCCCGGTTTAATATACCATAACATTCCAATGACTTGCAGCTGTTGCAAGTGACATGTGACCAGGTTCTTACACTGCAGATATCATATTAAAGCAGAATACAGTGTATGTTAGGAAAATAAGATGGGAATAAAAGTCTTTTATATTATTACAGTCACACAAGTCTCACATAATTGCTCAAGCCTATGTTAACCTTTAGGGCCTTTAGCATGACTAAAAATATGCATTTGTAGTTTTAAGATGTAAATATAATCTTCCTTTATTTAACAAGAATTTTCTTTTATTAGCCACCCTCAAAGACAAACATCCTGAAGGAACAGACATGTGCTTAACAAAGAGCAGGGCCTTTGGGCGTGATTTTTTCATTCCTTCATCAAATCCTGGAAGTACTCAACGTTCCTTGTGAGGTGTTAACCATCCTGAACTTCCCCTCTAATCAAATAAGAGTTCAAGATGCTAAAAACTTTACAGATAAAGGCCAGCTCCAAAAGCAAACAAACAAATCCCTAGCAAATCTGAATTCTCAAATTTGATTTAGTTTTGATTTATTTTACTTATTTAATATTCAAAGAAACAAAGTGGAATAATTTCTATGCCTGTAATCTTCAACAGTTACTTTGCCCTCATGCATGCTTTAAAGGAAGAATGCAAATCCTGATGACCAAGATTTTCTAAAGCAAATTGTAAGAGCCAGAGGGGTACATCAATAACTGCTGACTAATTATGCTAACCATACTGATTCATTTGTTTTCCAAAGACCAATGTTAAAACTATTCATGTAGTTTGGTTTCAACCTTAGTTTAAAATGGGGCAACAGGCTTTCTAATTAGCAACGGCATATTTTGGTTCTAGCTAAGCTTTGTGGTAACATGCCAGGCTGTCCCACAAATGCATGATGGTGTGGTTAAAGTTCATTTAAACAGAAGACTGGGTCAACTAGCAGGTTTCCAGATGTTTTGCTCTATATCCATGAAACAGATAAATAAAGGAGGATGACAGTTAGAGTGCTAATATTTTCTCCAGAAAAATGTTCAAAGAGTCAAAGAAGTTCCTGATAAAAGCTGCTACACTAATTCTTACCACAATGCCAGAATTGAGTGGTTACCCACTTCTAAGTCTGTACCATCTAGAGTTAAAAAAACAAAACAAACATATTTTTCGTTTCTGTTTTGCCAGAAAGAAAGGTATAGCTAAGTAAAATGATTTATGGCCCAGAGATAGACCCCTAAACACCCCTCCAAATGCTTGCATGTCAGTTTCTTGGCATTACTTGAGTAGATGTTTTGGGGAAGCATCTGTAAGCTAAACACCCTCACGTTATTTTAAAGTTCATCGTTCTATTAGTCGTTTTCACTTATAAATCACCTTTATGCATTTACATATACCAAATGGTGGCATGTTAGAAAGGAACCCTTTCATTTGGAATTGAGGCAATTTGGGGGGGTGAATTGCATTTTATTCCTCAATTAAAGGAACAATTCAAGCCACCTTCAAACCTGGAAGCTGCTGAGTGTTCCTTGTGAGCACTCAGCACTAATAACCCTGAATACCCATTAATCAAGTAAGAATTTAAATTGCTAAAAACATCATAGACATAGTGTCAGATCCATATATATATATTCCACCTAAATCCTACTTTAGGGGCATATATATATATATGCACACACACACAACTATATAACAAATATAAATTCAACCCATCCCAACTGCTCTCTGCACATGTAGGATGGGAGACCATATAATTATTTCTTTCTCTTGCACATCCAGACTATTTAAGAAAACAGCACTGCCTAGGCCTGAATATAACATGAGATATCTAAATTTGAATTTTAGTGCATAATGCAATAAAGACTTGTGAACCCAAAAAGACATCAGTCAATGGCTCATCCCAACTTTGCAGGCTTCTAAACTTGATAGACACCTTCCTTTCGGACTAGGAAGGCCCTTTGGTGCCTGCAGTTTTGCATTTTGCACATGTCCAGAATTGCCATGATCTGTGCAGGTATGTGTCTAGGTCCTAAGTCTCACAAAGATCTAGCAACTAGGTAGAGCAGTGTTTTGACTTCTGAGAAAAGCCAAAACCAGTAATAAATAACTTTTCTCAGAATGCATCTTATCTTAAGCAGTGGTCATTTTAGTATCACCAAAGTGCCTTGGGGACAAGTAATTTAGCAACTTTTTCCTTTTTGATCTTATTAGAACATTCCCATGGCTAACTAAACCTATTTTTCGCTTATGCTTTGCTACCTTTATAAATTCATGTCTTTCTTTCACGTTAAACAGAATATTGTCCTCCAGATTCTGACCCATCCCAAAACAGAAAACAGTTGATTGTGGTATTCTTTAGTAGTATAAACATTCTTGTCTTTTCTTTTTAGAGCTAACTCGCCTTCTATCCTTGCTATATTTAGGTAAGGCTATATTCAAGAAATTTACAAAACATCTAACTTATTGTATGATTAACATTAAGGCTCATCCTACACATGCTATGCACAGTTTCAGTAGTGCAAACAGATGCAAGTGTGCAGGCCTTTTACATCTCCTTTAATTACCAATGATGAAATACTGTTTCAGATGAATACTGCAGGAATTATTCCGAAAGACCTTTCTCTGAAAAGTTTCTCCACTTAATAAAGTCCTTGATTGGAACCTAATTTCATTCCTTATTTCAGAGTCTTCCCACCAATGGTGCCTTGAAAAAGCCCATGGCACTTCCACTGAGCTACAATGGAAATGATTAGAGCCCTAAAAGGAACTGGAACATGGGAAGCTCCCTACCACTTTCAGATCCTTGTGGGATGATGCTGGGATGTCAATGAAAGCATATGGAAAAAAAACAAATATTTACTATTTGATGACTATTTGTTACTAATTCCTCTCTGGCCTCTTTTCACCAACAGTGCAGAAAATTGCTCTCTATTTAAATATCTTTTTTTTTATTGTATCTATAAATGAAATTCTACGTCTTCTGGAACGGAATAGTAACCAAGTGATTGAGAGCACAGAGACAATATCCCTTCACAGCTGCTCTTGCAGCCTGATCTGTATTAACGGAGGAGCTCCCACTGAACTAATATAAAAGTAAATGGAGTGAAGGAAGGTGTTAGCAACACTGGAGATGGCTCTTGTTTTCAGGGGCCATTAAGGTTGTATTGGGGAGTACTTCCAGAAATCTTATGTTCAGCTGGTCATTTCTGAAATGCCATACTATGGTCTAGCACAGGGGTTGGCAACCTTTAATAACAGTGGGCTGCTGCTTGAGATATGGCTGCTGCTTGAGATTTGGCACCCTCTGCGCTGCCCCATCCCTCCCTGTTTTGTATCAAGGGCTGCTCTCATGCCATCTAACTGCAGCTACCACTTACTGTCACCATCAATTGCTACCAATTTCTGTCACCCACAACAGCAGGTAGACCCCTAATTTGCTGGTCAGGGTAAACACAGGCTGCAGCAGGCAAAGGGGTCCAGGTTCCCTGTCCCCCCAGCCACTGCTGACAGTCACCAGCTGGGGTGCCGGGGGAGGGGGGGGCGCTGGAGGGAGGGGTCACTCTAGCAGCCTCCTGGGAGGTGTGTGGGAATGCCCTCAGTGGCCTGTACAGGCAGGCTCTGATTCCCCCTGCCCCATGAACAGTGAAAGTCTATTCAGTTTGCCTGTGCTGTGACTTACAGCGCTTTAAGTGCAATAGTTAGAATGCTTCCACCAGGGGCTTTCTGAACATCTGTGCTTAGCCATATTGGTTAGCTATGACTTTTGGGGCTAAGGAATACCTCTCATGTCACTAGATTGACCCATAGGCGATATAACGTTAGTAAAAGGTAAAACCACAGACATTATGCTCATAATAAACCATGACACAAGCATGAATCAGGTGGTTATGTTGAAGGGCCATTCACAGGATAGTACAAGGGTAGGTTAAGAACCCCTCAGTGTTTATATCTAGGGATGCTGCTGGGTTTATTTAGTACATAAGCACTACATGGATGTGCTGTGAAAAGGAAAAAAGGCCAGGACATCCAGAATTTTGATGGACTATCCATAGATTTTCAATTTTTTTTTTTCATCTGGATGTAAGATGCACCATGTTAAGTGAGATGGTTGCCTGACTTTCTAAAAACAATCAAATAAAAAAAAAACCAAACAAAATGTATAGTCCAAACAATAAAACTTTTTCCTTATCCAAAGATAACATGGATGAGGATAATTTCAGAAAGACAGTTTTCTTCATAATTTTGCCATTTCTAACAAAGAATCATTATCTGTTTTTTTTTACTTAAATCTCACTATACTTAATCCTTACTTTTGGAAACAAGCTAAAAAGCAGAAGTGATACCTAACAGACATAAAACAAAACCCTTCAAAGAGACAGAGCTACTTCAGGCTGGGAATTAGGAATCCCCAACTCCAGTTATTGCCAAAAAGAATATATTTCTGCATTTATATTAACTGATCTTAAAAATGCCATTCAAAGCAACTTGGTTACATATTTAATCATAGAGTCATGGCCATCAAATAGATGCATAGCAAGACCTGCTTTTTTTCATTAAATAAATCCTTGCTTAGAGAAGGGCAGTACTTTGCCAAGTTTATGTTATGACTTTAAATACCTTTTTAACATTTGGTATCCTGCTTTATTATGTTTTGAATATTTTTACCAAATTAATTCACTCTTATAATAATAAGTTACAACAATTTTTCTTTAATAAATTTTCTTATTCAGAAAGGCTTTTCCCCATGGAATGGCATTTTCTACCTTCGTTGCCAGAAGTCCATAACAACATACGCACAGACACATACATCACATATATTAAAGCTATATAAAAACTTAAAAAAAAAAAAATCAATGAAATGCATAGCATTTATAACGTTAACTCTTTGTACCTAGAATTTTTGCAATAAACGATATGTTTTAAAAAGCCTTGACAAAACTATATTTCTTAGCATTCTGTAATGCCTTGACTTCCTGCAAATAAATTAAATAGGACAAGCATCTCTCAGAATTTCACTTCAGCTAAACTATATATGTTTGTAAGTATTTATAGTTTGCCTGTTTACTTCTATTGTGTCCTATATCCTGCTCTCAGCAAAATCAAAATCAAGGGACATTTTGACAATGACTTCAGTGGTAGCAGAATATGGTCCTTTAAATACTTTTGTCCAAATTTTTAATGTGCTTCATAGTATTATGAAACAATAGCATTAATTTACAATGAAGACTTTTCAAATGCCATTAACATTCCTTTTTGTTATTGATAAAGAAAACAACTGGGCCTGGAAGTATAAAAAACAGGCAGAAAGAAGACCAGCTTCAATCGATCATAACTATACTTGTTCTGGTGTGGCAAATCTTCTCTTTTATATTGCCTTTCCTATGAGCCAGTGCTGCTAAGCAGACAGAAGACATAGATTTCTAAAAACAGCCATTGGAGACACTGGAACTTAGATACACTGCTGTGGGGCAAGATTCCCTTCATGCCTCCCTCTTCTCCAATACCCCATGTCCCTTGCTCTGTCACTTAATGCATAAGACATCCTGTACCAAGTCAGGTCCAGTGTATTACAAATATAAATTCAGCCCATCCAAATTACTCTCTGCACATTTGGGATAGCTGACCATATACTACTTTCTTTCTCTTGCACATCCAGCATATTTAAGAAAACAGCACTGCGTAGACCTGAATTTAACATGAGATATCTAAATTTGAATTTGAGTGCATAATGCAATAAAGACTTGGTAATGTAAAAGTGATATTGTAGCCATGATAGTCTAAAAATTATCTAAGAGACAAGGAGTTTCTTAGGGTGATACGTTTTATTGGACCAACCATGCAGTTGGAATAAAGTTAGAAAACCTTTCAAATGATCATAGGGCCCGAGGAAAAATGTCTTGCTTGTCTGACTTTATCCCAACTGCATAGCTGGTCAAATAAAAGATATCACAATAATAAAGACTGAAATTGTTGGCCTGCACATTTAACAAATGCAAGCTATAAATTGGTATCTAATATATACCTACAAAGCCAGTTAAAAAACAAACAAACACCTAATTAGATTGTGCATTTGATTTACCTGAATCAGCAGCTGTGATCAGCAAGACATACTTCTCTTTTGTCTCTCGATCAAGGCTCTTTATCAAACGGAGTTCTCCAGTGGCTGAGAGAGTAAAGGCACCATCTTCATTTCCACTAATAAGAATGTATGTAAGTTTGCTATTTAGACCTTGGTCATCATCCCGTGCTACAACCTACAACAGTAAAATAAGCCCTTCAGAAGACATAGCAATAACTGATGAGTGCACACTTATGTGTCAGTGAAATCTCTTTGTGTGGAAAGCATTTCATGGAAACAGAAAATATGCTGTTTGACAAAAAACTGAAATGCCTGGAAGTCTGTTAGCTACTAGCTGTAAAGAAAAGGCAAGTGGATTTCAAATGATGCTTTAAAATAAATATATAATTATTTGTTCTTTTTCCCTCGATGTGAAAGTATTATTAAGATCAAATTTGGAGTCAACTTATGGTTTTAATAAAACGCACAGCATACCCACCCTAAAATCTGCTACTGTGTACATTTAATGACTCTCCTTTAACTGTCACAGTGCTTTACCCACATATTAAAGAGGAAGTCTGAAAAGAACAAACTGAAGGAATTTGTGACAAAGAAGCAGGAACAAAGGGGATAGGGTGGACCCCTACAATCTGAGTGTATGGATAAAAAAGGAAATAAGCAGTTGGGCAACTATACAAAAAACAACACAGTATGTTCTTTTGTATTCACAAAAGCTATTTTGTGTTGTATTTACAACATTTTAGAATTCTTTACATTTTGAAGAAGTACACTATGTTGTCTCTAAATGTACTGACCTGTAAAATAACTTTTGGAAGTGTCTCTAAATTCTCAGGGACATTCACAGAATAGGGAGAAAGTTCAAATGTAGGAATAAAATCGTTAATGTCCATCAGCATGATATTGACAGTAGTGGTATCAGTCCTCGGGCTACTTCCACGATCAGATGACTGAACAGTCAAAGTGTAGGCGGGCTCCTTCTCTCGGTCCAATGGCTTGGCAACTGTTATCACTCCGGTAACAGAGTCGATCCTAAACTCATTATTAGTATTTCCACTAATGATGGTATAGCGAACCTGCCCATTTGTCTCTTCATCTCCATCTGTAGCAAACACCTGGATCAGATCTGTTCCTGTCAGAGTGTTTTCATCAATCTCTACTTTATACTGCTTTTGTGCAAAGAGGGGATTATTATCGTTAATATCAAGAACAATTACAACTACATCTGTAGAAGATGACAGAGATGGCTGACCTTTGTCAGTAGCTACCACAGTCAAGGTATAATTAGAAACTGCTTCTCTATCAAGCTCTCCAGTGAGCCTTACTTCACCATCAATAGTGCCAATACTGAATTTGTTTCCTAAAGGTCTCTGAAGAGTATATTCAATATAGCTGTTTGGGCCACTGTCTGGATCTGTTGCTTGGGCTTTGAAAACAATAGTATCTATTGGAGTGTTTTCTGGAATGTAGGTCAGTTTTGGAGAGATGAAGTTGGGAGGGTTGTCATTCACATCCAGTAGAATTATTGAAACTTGAGTTGTGCTTGTAAATCTGGAAGCTGGGAGAGAAGCCATGTCATGAACTTGAACAATAAGACTATAAAAGGATTGACTTTCCCGATCCAAAATCTTCTTGATGCTTAGAACTCCATCCTTGTCAATATTAAATTGGCCCAAGCTGTCTCCTGATGCAATACTGTAGGACAATTGAGAGTTAGGGCCTGAAAAACAAAAATAAAACTATAATTCAGGTCTCACTGATTTAGATGTATATATGAAGTAAAATGCCTGGTAGGATTATGAATCTGTAAGAATACTATTCAAAATAATAAATGGGAAAATCATTACATTTTGAAATAATGCATTCACATGTAGGAGAAGCACATCCTATTTTCTATCATCTGTGATTAAATATGGACAAATTATAGTTACATATTATATTTTGTCAAATCAACAGCTTTACTCAAATGTCACCACCTACACAGTTAAGTGTTGACAAAATATTTATAAACTGAAAATGTTTACTGATGTACCTTTTCCATCCCCCCTTCTCAAAAATAATACAGAACTAGGTAAAGAGAAGAATAACATACATGATCATAGAGGTATGAAAGGGTTTCCATATGAAGAGAGACCAAACAGGCTAGGGCATTTCAGCCTGAAGGGGGACATGACAGAAGATTATAAATAATAAATGATGCAGAGAAAGTAAATAGAGACTTATTTTCTGCCTCTCTCAATATTAGAATCAGGGGAAATAAAATGAAATTATCAGGTAGTAGGTAACAAAAGGGAGTTTTTTCACATGGGAAAAAAAACTTGTAGAGCTTCTTGCAGCAAGATGTGAAATTTAAAGGAGATTAGACAGATTCAATAAGGAATGTTCCATCAGTAGGTACTACACATGCCTGCAAGGCGTAAAGACTGACTCAAAACTTCCTAAACTTTTGAATGATGGAAAGAAAGGTGGGAGAAAAGCAGGTGATAGGAAATTCTGGACGTGGCATTTTTCATCAGCATCCACTCTTTGCCCTTGTGTGAGACAGGATACTGGGCTGGATAGATATGTAGTCTGACCCAATAAATGGAAGTTCTTATCTTATATATGGAACAAAAATAAAAAATATCAAATGAACAACGCTTATCTCATCAATAATATAAATTTGTCAATTTTTGCCACAGAAGAATCTACAGTTCTAGTAAGTAAAATACATTTTGAGTCTCGACAATGATGCTAAGCCGCCTTAGGCATGGTATACTTCCAAAAAATGTATGTTGACAAATTGAAACCCAGAGCTTATTTTGAATATTTGTATTATTCTTTCAAATGGCAATCTGAGATCTACTTTTTCCTCTGGCCTCTGAATTAAACACTGAAACTGTAAAACATTAAATAAATAATTTTGAAATCCTATACTTTGTTTTTTTGGCCATAATTGTTATGAATTAGAATTAATAGATTTTTATATAATACCAGGCCTTCTCTAAATATTTCTTTTTCAACTCTGCATAATCTGAAGCTGGATATTTAAATGTTTTGTTACTTCGTATTTTCTGCCAGTTTCACTCAACAGTTTATTTTCTCCTCCAACTGAGTTCTTAAGAAAGAAAAATGATTCCTGTAAACAACATATTCAACATTTCTATTTTTATTCTCAATGGAATAAGACTCTAAATCATTCTTTTAAAAGCAAACACGAAAAAATAATACATGACATTCAGAAAAGATTACTCTATTTAGATAAATGAATGAATACATGTTTGTAACTTACTTTGAACAAGTGAAGTGCTAGGCCAGTACTATGATATTATAAATTTATCTTACTTTTAACACTACTAATACTACTAATGAAAATGTTCTTAAGTTTTAATGAGGTGCTAAGAACCTCAAAAACTACCAGATTCATCAGCTGGAAATCCTGCTTGTATCTAAGACAATAGGAGTTTTGCCAATGACTTGATGAGTAAAATATTAGACAGTAAAGAAAGAGAAGACATTTAAAAACAAACAAGAATCTTCTTATATTTTATTACTGGGGTGTTTTTTTTTACTTTTTTTCCTTGTCCATTTTATTACTTGTTCTATGTACAATATATTTGCCATTTTTTATCCATATACTTTTTTATTTCTGACACAACTTATTCATAATCATATTCTGTTTTCAGCAGTTGCTATTCTTCTCCCAATTCATGACATTTTTATTAAGCTTGCCATTCCTTTTCTAGGTGATAATCCTATTATAGCTGGGTTTTTATTTGTACCTTTCTTGTTAAAACAGATGAACTACTATAGCCCTCCATCTCTTGTGTCTCAACTATGAAAAAATGTATGCCTACACTTAATGTGGTACATTTGCTTTTGTGGCCATACTGAAACCAATGAAAAACTTGAGAGTCAATCACTCTTACAGTAACTGAAAAAAAAGTCAATTTCTTTAAAAACAAATGCTGAGTGGGAGATGGGGGTCTCTTTCACTCACCCTCATTATTACAAATCAGGCTTCCAAAATAGAGGGGTTCCCTCTGCTGCTTTGATTAGTGATGATGAGATTGATAAGTAAGGGACCACAGGGGTTTTCCTTTGTTTTCTAAAACTTCGCTACACCTGAGACCCAGAGGCTGTGTCTATGCATGGTCTTTACTGCAGAGTAGACTAATTGGCTGTAAAGTAAAGTGTCACCATCTACACATGGTATTAGTCTGCAGTAAACTAATTTATGCCATAGTAAGACAGTACTCTCAGGGACAGTACTATATTACTTTGGAGTAATTAACTGCAATTAAACACATGTGTAGATACTGACCACAGGTGTAAATTGTACCCAGCTTGGCTCCTGGCTGGCTGAGCTGACTCCTGCCTGCAGCCTAGCCACACAGCTCTGCACTTTCAGCATCCTCATGCCTGAACCAGCCTCTCTGCCACCCAGCACCACAGCTGTTGGACCCAGAACTGGGACATGGGCATGACTCCTGCAATACTTTGCCTATAAGTTTTTCTCTCAAGAGTTTTGATTCCTACACTTCTTACAAGATCAATCAGTGAAGAGTGTTTTGTGATATAAGAGATAGGCTAACTTGCTTAATTGAGTAAGTTGTAAGTTCAGGCATGAGTAGTTCATAAGTTTATAAGTTCAGTATTTTAAATATTTGTCTAACAAATTGACTAGTAGGCAGTTTTAATCCAAGCATATATGACTAAGATGTGTAATACTAATACTAAATGTAATCTTACGAAAATGTAAGTGCTAATACAGAAGACATCTATTCTGAGGCTCGACCCTGACCCAACTGGAAAAAGGAAGGTGACCCTGACCCAACTGGAAAGAGGAAGGCGCCCTCAGCTGAAAAGAGGAAGATGCCCTTACGATGATGACAATCGCAAGAGATAATTATAACTAACAGAAAAATATGTAATGATGACTAACCTCATTATACCTTATGTAAGACAAACATATAAATATATAGGGTTCAACCCCTCTCAGGCGTAGCTCTTGGCCCTTAAGGCGGGAGTCTACCCTTTTGCAGAAGCAATAAATTTTCTACTGGCACTCTTGTGTCTCTGGACTCATATTATCATGGCTAGTGCCCACGACGCAAGACCAAGCTGTCCTTTCCTGTTTGGGTAGCTAACTCAGGTTTTGCTGACACTTGGCATCTTCCAAAATTACTGGTTTTACAATTGAACATAGTTTTTGTATTAATTTCTTATGGAAAAAAAATCACCCCCTGTAATGGATGCCTAAATATTTTAGGAAACTGGAGTTTTTTACCCTATTGTAAATGCTTGAAAGTTGCATGGCATTCCCATTTATACTTACTATGCCTTTGTATACAGAGCAACTCAAACTGACGTAAACAACTATTGTTTCCCAAGAGGTGTGTCAAACAGGAAAATGACAATGGGAGTATTTTGCTGTTTCAGTTTTCAGCTTTTATTAGCATTTATCTTAGATTCACGGATGTAGCCTGATATAAAACAATGCCCCTTTCATGACTGCAGCAGTCTTCCTTAATCATTTAACATAAATAATCAGACAATTTCCCAAAAGAGCCCCATTCAGATCATAATCTATAGGCTATTTATGGAGATACACAGTAGTAACTTTTACCCTGTTTTAGATGATGGGTCCAAGGTGGATTCAATCTTTAGGTTCCAAGATTGAAATGGCATCACAAATAGCTTGTAACTTTTGCTCAGGTTAGAGATTGTCCAAGCCTGCAGCATGTTCATGTAAAGCAGTGTATCTTATAGTAATTTTAAAATCTAGATTGTTGGGAAAATAAACTTACTATAAGACATAAAAGGCAAGATATTGCTTTGATTTTTTACTGCCCTGCACTTGAGCAGTTTTTTATACCAATGGCAATTGAGTGTCAATTTGTGCAATGTTATGCTTATGATTTGGAAGCATTTAATATCTTTACTACAGAGATGTAACAAATGCAAACAATGGACAATAAGGTCCACAAGTTTTAAGTGATATTAAAATTGTCATTTTCATGGAATCTAAAATGAAACGTTATATACCAGAATTGCTTGATAGTCCTTCTAGGGGTTTAGTCTACTAGAACTTCATGAATTTCGGTGGGAGAGGTGTACAGAACTGACTGGGCAAACTATTTTCCTGTAATGAAGTCATTTGAGATTTCAAACATTTTTCCCTTTCCACAAGAGAAGAACTTATGCTTTTTGCAAAAAAAAATACACACAAAAAAACTCCATGATTTCCAAACAATGAAAAAAAAAGCAACAAAAATAAATAAATATATAAATAATGAGGGAAAGAAAGAACTGGAAAGAGTCTGAGGGAGACCCACTCCAAAACTGTCAACTGGGTGGTTAAGCCAGTTACAGAAGTAGACAACCGTTTATTTCAAGGGTGGGTAGATATTTTTCTCATTTTTACTCCCTTACATTCTGAGCCGAAAAAAAGTGTTTCCAATAAAAGCTGTATCAAAATTGGAATGCTCCTAAAAGGCTCTGTTTTGATCAATCATTATTTTCTGATGAAAAATTGTTTTGTTGAAAAATTCCCAACTAACTTGAGTCATGTTTGTACAAGCCTGGATTCAGGGAAACATTTTAGCAGATTCCTATATCACAAGGAATTCAATGTGACATAAGTGCTCTGAATCGGAGAAGGCTATCTGTCTAAGAGATATCACAAAAAAAATCCTCAATTTAAAACCTGCATGACATTTTAAAGTATTTTATACACATAATAATTCATTGTCATTAGAAATTGTAGGCATAAACTATATAACATATTGTTAATATGCTGTCAAAGAATGTCTTGCATTAGAAAGCCTTTCAAACTATAACCCAACTACATAGCTGGACTGATAAAAGATATCACTCTAAGAAATCCTGACCTCTCTCTCAATTTGCCAGGCAATTTATCCTGATTATTACTTTCAAATCCCAACTGGTTGTCACCTCCTAAATTCTCTTACTATGGTGTAAAATAATCCAAGGATTAAACCCTTATAAGGAGGCATTTCCTTATGCTTTATTAAAAACTTTTCTTGAACTGCTGTACTGGTAATCTGTAGATTAAAGCACTTGTACAGAATATAGTTATGGGTCTCCTGCTATGACTATCTTTGGGGGAGGGGGGCCTCACCTGCATTCATCCTTGTAGTGACTGTTTTAGAATATACTTGAAATTTTAAGAAAAAAAAAACAAACAAAACAGCTAGAACATGTAGATGTGCTTTAAAACTATAATATGGATAAAAATGTTTGTAACTGCTGCCCATAGGTTGTGAAGGGTTAAATCGGTAGGTGGGGAGGGGGGCAATATTTCAGCTGGAGGGCTACTTAATGACTTCTGGTGAATTGTCAAGGGCTGAAAGAGTAGCCCTACCCCTTGACAGGCGCTTCACCCCCTGATCACCATCTTGGGACCAGAAGTCTCACCCCTAACCCCTTACCATTGCCACTGGAAGTTCAACCCCCTTGCCCACAGAAGTACTCTTTTTTGGCAAGGGGGTTTGCCATCTTGGAACCAGAGAAAAAACAAATCATATGATAAAAATCAAACATCTACTACAATATATTTTCATTTTATTAAAAATATATATTTTTGTCTTAATTTACATGTGTTTGCTTAGTGTATATAGAGGTGATTGCATGATAACTCAAAATAAAGTCTTACTCTTGTATATTGTGTGTGGGGGTGTAGGGGTTGGGATTTGTGGGTGTGTGTGTGAAGAGGTGTGGTGGGGGGTGAGTGGGGGGTTTGTTGGGGGCAGGGGTCTGTGCAGGAGCCCTACGTGACAGCACAGAGGCCGCCTGGCCCAATGGCATGCAACTCCCTGTGGCTTCTGGTCCATGTGCCATCATGCTAGGCAGGTTCCATGTCTCCATGTGCAGCTTCCCCTTGGACTGCTGGAAGCCCCATGTGGAGGCACAGAACCGGCCCAGCTTAATGGCGTGCAGATCCCACTTGCAGTGCTGGGAGCCCCATGTGCTGGCACAGAGCCAGCCTGATTTGGCTTGAAGGTGCATGCCAGAGGGCTGGGCCAGCTCCATGTCACCACATGCAGCTCCCAGGATTCAGCCAGAACCACACACTCTCTGGGGGCTCTGTATTATGCATGGTTTGATTACAGCTGGGAAGAGATCGACTTCCCTACAAAGGAGACCCAAAATGAGGAGTTAAATTGACTTCTGCTGTGGAACTGGACCTGTGGAACTTGTGCTGAAAAGGCTGCAGAAGTCAGTGCAGTCAGTGTGGTTGTAAAGTGGTGAAAGTCCTTGTACCATCTGGAACAGCTTGGGCTGTGTACAAGGTCAAGATTCTCCCCTTGAAGGGTCCTTGTGGGACTGTTTGGGGTCAGGGTTTTAAGTTGCCCAGTTAAGGAGGTAATTTTGTTGTCAGGTTTCCACGCATGATTTTATGGGTTATTACAGATCACTGTTCTAACGCCTATGGGTGTAAATAAGAGTGTCGTACTCTATTGTTAAGCTGTTGTACTGTTGAGGAAACTGAGTCACCTCAGCTACACATTCACACTCTGTCCCAAGAGGGGTTACACGTTTAATTTTTATTTTCATATTTAGATATTGTACGTATGCGCTATACTTAAAGTACTTCAAGACATGTATGTCTAAGTGGGTACGCACATAGATTTCTGATATCTTCACCACTTTTGGAAAATAAAAACATTGGAAGAAACAAACCAACACTTAAACATGGTTCATCAAAAAGTAATAATTTACATATTGCACTGCAAAAAATTACCACTATTTGCCTCTCATAAGCAAATGTTTAAATACTGAACTAATAGTCATGTGTTATGAGAAGTTAAAGAATGTAAGGAAGCACATACCATCATCTGCATCAGTAACATTAAAGTTGAGGATTGTAGATCCTGGAGGTAGATCCTCCATGAGAGATGTACTGTATGAGGCCAAACTGAATAAGGGTGGATTATCATTTACATCTAATATGTTGAAGTAAACTCTGATGGCAGTGTATTGACCGCCTCCATCTTCTGCACGGACGGTAAGAATATAATATTGCTGCATTTCATAGTCTAAAATGCGAGTCAGATTAAAGACTCCAGTGACTGGATTCAGGAAAAAAATGCCGTCCTCATCATCTTCACTCACAGTGTATGTGATTTCTCCATTTACTCCAGAATCATCATCGGTAGCTAAGATGGCTGCCACTAAAGAACCTACACAAGACAATACAAGAACTCGGTTAGACAGCAAGAATGAGGAAGTCCTATAAAAAAATAGGAAGAAAATATAATAATGTATGGAACCTTCAACCAAGCAATCTTGTGGAACAGGTCTCTTCATTTAGAAAAAAAACTTGCAAATTGCAAGTTTTTTATATTATTATTATTATTTTATAGGGCTGCGGAACTATTCCATTTATAATTTCACTGACTTTCCAACCATACAAATAGATTTTGTTTTCTAATAATTTTGTATCATGCAAGTTTTGAAGACTACCAGGTAGGTGGGTATTCCTGTACAGATTATTTTAAATAACTTTTAGTGCTTAGAACCATGGGCAGGAATACTTACTTTGTTGTTAAATAGAATTATGTTTGAACACTGAAATAGAATTCAGATGGAAAAATACTCTCTCCCATTAGTATTTCCTTCTAATGCTAGAGAAAGCCTAACCTCAAACATTTATTAATATGAGGAATTTATTAAAACTTATTTGTTCAATCTTTTTTTGAAAGGAATGATTTAAATTTGTAATGTTTGTTCAGTGTCTAACAGTCTGTTTCAATTTTTTAAAATATTGTCCTAAGTAACTGCATAATTCTGGGCAGGAAACAAAGATCCCTCACTAGATGTTCCTATACACAAGCACAGAGGCAGTAAAGCATGAATAGGTGAGAAAGGATTTTTTTTTTTGGAATCTTGACTGAGTACTCTGGGTGCCTGTAGATTTGTGGGATGCTTGCTCTGATGTGCTGTAATTACAGCATGTCAGAGCAGACTTGTTTAATTTAGTCTGCTGGAGCATGGTAATTATTCTCCAGCAGCCTCCTACGTCTTGTGTATCAGCATCCCCATACTTAAAAAAGGCAGCAGTGGGGGCTCATTGAATGAGCTTTAGTTCAAGTGGCCCCACTGCCATTTTTAAGTGTGGGGATACCGATACGTGAAATGCAGCAGTGCTTTAATTAAAGAGACTCTTGCAGCTGCTCTAATTAAGTGCTGCCCCACCCCCCACAACCTCTGGAGCATGTGTAAAAGTGTAGGGGTCCGTTTTTAAAGTAGTCCTTACTGAAGTACAATTCCTAGTTCCTTTGAATTTGTTCTATTGAACTTACTTTTACACTGCTTAATCTGATAATGCTGAGTTGCTTTACTGAAGTTTGGAAACTAGGTGTTAGCATTTACTATTAACTATTTTTAATACTAATTATAATCACTGTGTTTCCAAGACAGAAAATCATTTGTTTTTCCATGGAATCAAATAAATAACATGCTTCAACAATGAATTTAATTGTTTTGGAACAATATGACAATGAAAACTACTCATTTTCAAAATGAACATTAGTGTTATGATTTTGTCTGTGTAATCAAGCTGAACATTCTGGTTTCAGTTTTGTATATTTAATTACCTAATGTTCTAACATTGCTGATTACATGTTAATTGGCTAAAAGGCAGTCCTAAAACTGGATTAGATTACCAAATGTATAGTAATCCTATCAAATGCCGTTTCATTTTATGAATAAATAAGGGTCAGATTATAACTGGCCTTACTGAAGTGCGTAGGGCTAGGAAGGTATATGAGGGACCTTCATACAATCTACAGAAGTGGTCTGTATGCAATAAAAAAGTAAGATGACATAAGCTACTTAAAACTCAGAATCCATCACTAGAGGCAGCCTCAGCAACTCTCAATAGCTATTTTCATATGTTTAAAAGCAGAGCTTCTTGGGCTGCTGCCACCATCAGATAGGTTCCTGGCACACGTTACTGTTATGCTCTGATTAATGTGTTAATCACAACATAAACAGTAATTGTGCTACAAATTCAGATAACTTTGTGTTCCATTAAGTGACAAACCAGCCATAAGGATGTTCCATAAAATATGTGGAACATCTTTGTGGCTCATTTATATGCACCATAAACTGAATGTGTAGCACCCCCATGCCAATGGTGACAACTGATTGTCAGCTTTGGTATGAGAACAGGGGTCAGCATTAGGACTGGGACTACCCTGGTGCCAATGCTGAAAATGTGCTGCTAGGAAAGCAAGTTGCAATGTTCCCTGGTAGAGAGAACTGAGGGACTCTGACTGCTAAGAACCTGGCGATTCATGAGCCCAGCAGTCTTTTCTGTCTTGCTATTCAGGCCCTTCCACAGCTGCAAGGAAAAGCACTTTAAAATGCTGGGCTGCAGGCAGCAGCACTGAATCCAGTTTTTAGACTTCCTGAAACAAGGAATCCCAGGATATAAGAGGTTCCTAAATCTCAGAGTCCTGGTGTCCAGGAACTTCTAAAAAATCACATACGCAGCTGGACTGTCCGAGGGCTGGTCTGACAAACTGATTGCTGAACCTAGTCCTGATGGCTCTTGGTCTCAAACTGGATTGCTAGGGCTGGGTCCAACAATCAGCTAAGTGTCAGGCCCATTCTAGACAGCCCTGGGTCTCAAACTGGACCTGGGATTGTCAAAGCTGGGTCTGACAATAACCTGATGGTTGGGCCTAGCCCCAACAGCCAAGGATCTGGAATTTGCGGGGGGGTGTTGTGGAAGTCCTGAGTCCAGGACAGAGCTCTCACCTGCCTGATCTTGGGGCCAGAGGGAACCTGAGCAGGGTGTGGGACCTTGGCAAATCATCCCATGTGGAGCCCCACCCCTGCTTCGATCCCATGGGCTCCAGACCTGAACAAGTTGCAGCTCCCATTGGCAGTGGTGGCAGCAGGGGGTGGGAAGTGAGTAGCTGGACGCAGAGCCACTGCTCTGCCCAGCTCCATGCTGCCAGTACTCCACCCAATTCCGCAGGGCCCAGGGCAGTTGCCCAGATTGCGCCCCCCACCCCCCACACACACACCTAGGAACAGCTGCGCTGGGGGAAACTTAACAGTGGTGTAACTGTGAAAGTAGATATTTTATGCTCTGTTCCAAACACTGTATTTAGTGCCATGCAGATCTGGCATGACAGGAGATTCAGTGTTTGGGATGCAGCATACAATTCCTCTGTTTTAAATTATGTGCTAACAGAGGCCATAGCAATCTTCATTGTTGGGAAAAATGACAATTTTTCATTCATTATATAATCAGTTCTCATCAAGGCATAGAGACTAAATTGAATAAAGGGCACAATTTGGCAATTATTGTGTTAACAGTGTGTAGCTGACAATGTAAATCTGAAATACTGGAATATTGTCTTTTATGTAAAATATTTTTAAATTAAACAAAAATCCTAGAATTAGGTTCTGGAACCCACTGTATATTCACTTACCATACACTAAACTCTACATGGAAAAAAACCCCAAAACTATACAAAACAATACTGATGATCTGAATTAAACCAACTAATCAAGGATGTACCAAGTTAAGTGATCACTTTCAGGAAGTCACTAAGGAAAATTAATCTGAATTAACTTAAAAAAAAATAATTAAAGTGCTTAAACATCTCACTAGACAATGTAATTCGGTGCGTGTGCATGTGTGTGTGCATGTGTATACGTATACACACACAGACACAAACACACAGGCTAGGGATAGAAATTACACATAAACCACTTAAGTGATCAGAAACTGGATTAAACCTAATGGAACAGATGTTCAGTACACATAAGCCAGTTTGAAAATGGCTGAAACCAGTTTGAGATAAACCTGGTTAAGTAGTATCAGATTTAACTGATTTGGCTCAAACCAGTTTATGCAATCTCTGTCCCACACCCCTACCTGGTTTTAATCCTCCAGCATCCCAGATGCTTTGCTGGGCAGGGCTCTGCTCTCTGCTCCAGCCTAGGAGGGTAGGCCCCTCCCCTCTCCTCTGCTTCCTAGCTGCAGCTCCAGCAGAGACTGTAGGCATCTGCCCAGCTTCCTTCTGCTCTTCTCCCCCCCTCCCTGCTCAGGCAGGGATCCTGCTTCCCCTCTACCCTACACAGACACCTCTCAGCATTAGGTAGCATACCACATGCTGGCTATGGTCCATCCTGTGGGACACAGAACAAAGGCAGACAGGACAGTGTCGATTTAGGGCTTTTTGGAGCTAATCAATAGGTAGGTGGTAATGTCCCTCCATTTCTTCCTTGGAAAATGGTGTTTAAGAACAGCTGGTACTAATGAGAGATCCTTTTGTTTTGTTGATGGGGTCATAAATGCTAACAACTTCCTGTGTAACTCTCTGTTGTGTAACTCGGTGCTCTGTTATCAACTCCCTGCTGGCTCCCTCCTTGTCAGGAGGGGATGGGGGGAACCCCTCCTTAATCAGAGCATCCTGCTGTGGTATGGCTTTGTCCCCACCCCCTAGCTCAGCACTTTGGAAGAGAGGGAGGGCTGCTCTAGCACCCCCCAGCTTCTAGCCTGAGCCAGTGCAGGCATGTGCCTGCATTTCTGGAATGAAAAGGGAATGTCTATCCACCTCTAAATCAGTTCAAGCTTTTCAGGTTAGACTAATCTGCAAAGCATGAATCAATTCAGGCCCAAGCATTTTGAATGTCGGTCCTTAGTCATATATGCAACATTGCTTTGTATGAGTACCTGGTAGAGGTACTCCTTCCTACCCACAAAATCAAAGGAGGTTCCACTCTTTTAGAGCAGCAAGAGTTAACCTTTTTGGTAGGCATGCCACAAATTAGTCGTGCACTACTTTGATCCCTTTTCCATAGCTGATCCACTGCGCTGTTTTCTACCTTGTACTCCCTATCTATCACTGATCTGATGTTTTGCTTTTTAGTTTTTCCCCTATCTACCACTGTGTTGCCTACGCCCTCCTCAGTCTGCCACATACCACACAGGGGTTTCCCATGTCACTTATGACACCTGTGATATAGGTTAGCCACCCCTGCTTTACATAATAGTTGTTATGAAATCCTTAGAAACCAGATGCTAAGTTTTATGCAGCACTCTATGCCTCTGTGATTTGTCCTGTTTTTTTTTTCTGAGACTTGATCTATATATGCTTTGCTGTAGTTCAAACCCATTGCTTTTCATCCCACCTTCTGTGGCAAAGGAAAACAATTATTCTGCCTCTTCCTTCTGGCAGCTTTTCAAATATTTCAAAATTGCTATCATACGTCTTCCCCCAACATACTTTCCTTTTTTTTCAAGCCAAACAGAATTAGCTCATTCAACATTTTTTGTGTATTTTTTTTTCCCTCAGAAAACTAGCTTGGGTATCTGGAGTACTCTTTCTCTTGCTAATAGCTAAACCTGTCCATCTCCCTACTCCTTTTCCCCTACAAAAGGGGACTGAAAAGTATAGGTTACTTCCACTAAACATTACTTCCTACTTTGCCCTCAGAAAGAAGAGAATGAATGGGGAATGGGTCTCACCTTCAGGCCTATGACTATGGTATGACTGAGTGGGATGTGCTTGAAAGAGAGCATAAAGAGGGTTTCTAGAAAGTAGAATTTGATCCTCTAAGGAAACATTTAGCTACACCTTTGCATTTATGAAAAACAAAGTAATGGAATTATTTTCAGAACTTACTATATTGGTACCACTGCTAAAAAGCCCCATATTTCAGCTTCTGAATTTTAGCTCCCTGTCAACTTCTGCACTTCAATCATAAGAAGTGACTGCACACATGAGACAAGCTGGATGACTATCAGTCAAATGAACTGATAATAGTGACAACATTAATGCTCACTGCTGTCGAGTTCATATGAAAATAAAACAGAACAACAATTTTAGAAAATAAAAGGGTTGTTTTTTACTTACCTGGGGTAGTATCCTCTGGTATGTCAAAAGAATAAACTGGTTTGGAGAATTTTGGGGTATGGTCATTAACATCACTAACAGTAATGTTTATTCTCATGTCTGAGGACTGCAGACCATCATCAGCACGAACCAACAGAGAATATTTGGAGCGACGTTCTCTGTCCAAACGTTTAGTGGCTATCAGATCTCCAGACTCGGGATCAATATGGAAACTGTCATCAGCACCACTGATAATAGTGTAGGTAACAAGAGCGTTAGCTCCCTAAATTAAAAAAAAAAAGAGGAGTCACAAATCAGATCAAGATTTTTGCCAAACAAACCTTTCAGAAATATTAATTTCAATTAAGTCTGTCCAGTAACTGATTTCTGAGAACTGATTTCTGCTGATATTCTTCATATCATTTTCCTTTAAAAAGAGGAGACAACTCTTTCATATTTATTTGGAGAGACAAAAGTAAATTTACTGAATAGTTTTTCACCCCTGTTCAATGAAAGGATCAAATTAGTCAGCAAAATAAACTGCAAAAGAAATGTAGTCTATAAGATTTGCTATCTGACTTAAGACCAAGTCCATTTCAGTGAGCAATGTATCTACTCTGTCATCTTCTCTCTTAACACTGATTAGTATTTCTTTTATGTTTTATGTTTTTGGACAGATAAACTTCCATCCCTTTCCATCCTGGTGGTGCGGGAGGAACAGAGAAGTAGCTGACAACTATCCAGTCCAGACAACTGTAGCAGCAACAGAGAAGTAGCAGACAACTGTCCAGCAACATATTTAACATAAACATCATTTAACATGTGGCTCAAGAGAAACATGGAGAAACATGCCCAAATGTGCAGTTTACTCCACTGTCCCTACCCCCACACTTGGACAAAAGGAGGGTTCCTAAAGATTATTTATGTACAAAGATAGAGGCATGACCATTTGTTCATCAAACTAGGAGCACCTACCTCCATGAAGTTAAATCCTGATCAGTCGGCTATACAAAGAACTGATTTTTCAGTTTACTTCCAGTTCTGAAAAGTCAAAGCCAATTTGCTTTTGTCCAAGTTAAATGTTTTGTTTGACCTGAAGTGTACCTTTTTTTTGTACACTTCCAAAGGAAAAGTCATTTAAGGGGAGGAGGGGGAAGCAGGGGGAATCAAAGGATTTTGTTTCCAAAATGTTAGGCAGAAGGCAGGAAGAGTGGCATCTTTGAGACTGACTGGTTCAGAGAGGTATAAGCTTTCATAGGTGAGGGCCTACTTTGGCAGATGCCTGATTTAAAAAATGATGAAATGAAAGTCTTCAAACTGAAAAACGGAGATTCTAATTTGGAAAATGTTGAAAAATATATGTTTTAACTTTTTCAGAATTGTGTTTTGTTTCCTTCTCCTCCTGTCCCAGTTCAAACAACTCAGTGAAATGAATGTGCATTTGCATACTATTTTAGTGAAAATTGTTTGGGCAAAAAATGTTTGCTCGTGTCTACTGGGGCACTGGAATATCTTCTCATAATGTCTGGAGTGCTAGGGTGGAGCCTGTGGCAGCTACGTGCATGTATTTTTGTAGGAAACAACAAATTCCAGTGAACAGGGGAAACATTTAAGGCCATTCAAAACTCTTTTCCCTAAAAAATGCAAATTAAATTAATTGAGACAAAATCTGACTTGCATTTAGTGACATAAGAACAGACAAAAGCTAAATGAACAGTGGCCTAGCATGCTTCATGCCAAACCTTTTCTCTAGCATGACTGTTCAACAACCAAGGCTCAGTTAACTGATAAAATAAAATAACCATATACAGGTGTCTAGCTTTAAACAGCTGCAATATAGCCTTTCAGTCTACAGGCAATCTGTATATTCAGGTGTATCTCATGTACATAACACATTTTCCTGGAATTGTACAGTTTAACTAAAACATTCACTGAGGATTTTAGATTTCCAACAGTGTCCACATTCTTTATTATTTATTCCATTAACTAGGTATTCCAGTTCTGACATAATGAGATCCAGCTAAAAAAGCAACTGTATTTGATATTCATCTAACTAAATTAGTAGCTTTTCATAAATTAGGTGAAAGGCAAAGAGAATGAAAACATTAAAACCTATTAAACAAACTGTCTGATACATGGAAGTTTCCTGTCTATACACTGACCAAAAAAGTTAGCAATAGGCTAAAAACTTTACTATCTAATAACAATGAAATGGTATCCTTCTTTAAAAACACTGCAGTTACACTGATCTCAGTGGATTCTTTTATATAAAGGCTAAACATAACCATTTAACACATATAAAACAAGCTTTTTTAAAAACAACCTTACACTGACCTTGTTTTTTAATCCCAAAGTTGTATCTGCAAGTAAGCGTGGGTGCCAGCATGCAACTAGCACTTATAAAATATGGAGGTAAAGCTATTTGTATATATATAAATTACAGATAAAAAAGGAGCACAGTCAGATTCTCCACATTCAAAAAATGTATTGTAATAGAGATTTTACCAAGGGCGATCACATACTTTAACTGCAGGGTAGAAAGGACGCTAGTTGAAATTATTGCATTATCCATCAAATATACCTAATAGAGGCATGTGTGACAAATTCTGAACTGCACATTGTTACCAATGTCAGGAATGCATCTTGCATTCTTCAGAAACATTTAAAATTACAGCTGTTAGAATGTGGAAATGAACTGCAATACTTTTACCTGAGGGGGCTGATTGTATCTAGAAGATGATGGAAAGGCTTCCATTAATGTGAGGTCTTTGGAACTGGCCATAGTAGCATAATGGTCAAAAAGGTGGAAGCCTACACCATCGGATATGTGCCTCTAAAAGTACGCACCTCTATTCATTATGTTATAAAAGACATTGAAAGCAAGTTCACCACTAAGAAAGATTTATGCTGGTGTTATAAAGACAGTTCTTCTATCCACATTTGATTTACATTATGGGTTTTGATACACCAGTTTACAAACACACACACACACACACACACATACACATTCCTAGGAGCTGCAGACGGCATGGTGCAGAGTGGAAGGGGATGAGGGAGTACACAGGGCCGCATTGGGGGGGGAGGGTTAAGGGCCATATGTGGGGGGGGGGCACAGCACAGCAGCTGCAGGGATGCTGGGTAGCAGTGTTCCATCCCCAGCTGCTCCCCCCCGATCATTCATGATGGGCAATTTGCTAATATATATATTAACATGCCATACCCCCCTCCACTGCCCCCCACACTCCCCTCCTTCCCCTGTGTTTGGCCCCATGGCCCCACCCCCTGCCCCAGCTGTTCCCAGTGCACGCCTGTAAGCCCTACCCACCCCCTGCTGGCTCTACCCCATGCCACTGCTGGCTCGCAGGAACCAGGAGAGCAGGAGAGGGGAGCTTGCACACGTTGACAGCCACTGCCAACCACCGGCCTGTGTTGCCGCTGCTCTGCCTCCAGTCCCATATGCTCCCCCCAGTCCAACTCCATGCACCTTACCAGCACCACCCCTGTGGCACCACTGCCTCTCAGGTGTGAGGGAGCAGGGGAAGCTGCCACCACTGCACATCCAGCCACATGCAACCCCTCCCCACCGAGCTCCCCCTCGTTCCTCCCAGCTGTTTTCAGGGCCCAGAGGCAGAACACTGCCACAGTGCCCCACCCTTCCTGCTTCCCTCCCCTCCTCCTTTCTGCCACCTCCCCTTTCCTGCTGACTTTTGTCAGGGCCTAGTGGTGAGGCTAGAGCCTTGGGGGAAGAGGCCAGGCCAGTGCTGCGCTGTCAGCACCCTGCACTGCTGCTGACTTCAAGAAGCAGGGCAGGGAGTAGGGGCTCAGCCAGCACTGCTAGCCTCACCCACCACTCTGTCTGCTCCATTGTCACTGTCATGGCGGAGCCCTGCTGTCATCACCTCCTGTCTAGAACACTCTTGGAGAACTCTGATTGGTTGTTTCTGACAACTGATCAGAATGTGACTAAAGCATTATGGAGAGACAAACAGACAGACTAAGGCATTATACATGCATACGTACACACACACAGTACAGATAGGTTTTCTTTCTAGCATTTCTACTAAATTCATAGACACAAAAGTTTCATACTTGTAAAAGACATGTTAACAGAAGGAGAACACAATAAATATGAAAAAGAAAGGACATGCACATGTCCAATGCACATTTTTACCAATATGGGATATATTACATTAGCTAAGTTTGACTATAGAAAAGTTTGATGAATTACTATAAAAATGGTCAGATGCCATTAAGCAGGAAAAGGGTTAATCAACATATTTGTTTTAGCATGTAGGGTTTTTTTAATTAATTTGACATGATAGTTTAGTATTACTATAATATGTATGGTACATTCCTACTAATGTTGTAGTTTTTGCCACAGTCAAGAAAGTGAACAAAACCCTATGATTATTATTTTATAGGCTGATTTTCTATGGAAAATGAATACTTCAATTAAATAACTCACGAGTGGTAAGGTTGGAGTGATGCTGTAGCCGTGCTTGTCCAGGAGTTATGTGAGAGGCAACAATTTTTGTAGGAGATATCTTTTATTGGACCAGCTGCATGGTTGGGAGGTAAGACAAGCTTTCAAATCACCCACAATAATCCTTGCTTCTCACATACAAACACATATATCTCATACTCACAACCAACCTTTAATCTCCTTACTAAGTCACACACAGTCAAGTGCTTACTATCAATTGCTTGGAATACTTTCATTAAATTTGTAATGAATACTGAGGTGTAATGTGGTGGTAGCATTAAGGCTAGGGATAGGCATTCAAAAAGTCTGAGCCTGAATTGATTCAATCTTTGCATTAGTCTAACCTGGCTAGGCTAAATCACTTTGTAATTGTATAGACATCCCAGAAATGCAGGCACATGCCTGCAGTGGCTCAGACTAAAAGCCAGGGGGCACTAAAAGCTGAGGGGCCATGATGCTCTGATTAGGGAGGGGTTGCACCCACTTCTGACCAGCCCAGAAGGGAATTGATAACACAGTGTTTATCACCCCATTAAGAAAACAACAAAGGGACATTACCAGCTACCTGTAGATTTTGTCTTTATCTCATCTGCCACAGCATGTAGCCATCATGTGGTCTGCTCCCTAATGCTGAGAGGTGTCTGTGTCAGGCAAAGGGATTGGGGGAATCCCTGCTTAGCTGGGAGTGGGGAGTGGAGGGGGCGGGGAGCAGGGGGAAGCCAGTCAGGCACCTTCAGTCCCTGCCAGAGTTTCAGCCAGGGTGCAGAGGGGAGGGGCCAGCTCTGCTGTGGAGCAGAGTGCCCTGCCTAGCCCAAAGAGCATGCTGGGGAAGTCTGCTTTAATTTAAACCATCAAGAGGTCTGGGACAGACATTGCAGAAACTGGTTTGTGCCAAATCAGTTAAGTCTGACACTACATTCAATCAGGTTTATCTCAAACCAGTTTCAGCCATTTTCAAATTAGTTTATGAACACTGAATATCCATTCTCTTACAGGTTTAAACCAATTTCTGATCACTTAAACTTGTTTATGTGTAATGTCTGTTCCTAGCCCAAAGGTCTACAGATGGCAAAAAGAAACCGGATAGAAGTATCTAGATGAGGTCTTTGTTTTGTTTTGGTATTTTAATATGCTTCCTTTCCTTTTCTTTTTTGTGAAAGTAAAGTTCATAATTAAGAATATCTCTAAGAGTATTATGAAATCAGAGTGAAAGGACTGAGTTAAAGCTTTTTTAGTTCTCTAAATACATGCTGTGTTATCTCTCACATGGGTTATATTGTAAATGTTTGGATCAGGCTTTAGACTTTGGACAACCCATTGTTCACAGCTGTCTGGATCATAAATTACGGTTTCAAGCACTTCCCAATCAGTAAGTTATGACCTTAAACAGGAGTGAGCATGTCTAGGACTGACGTTATAGTTCAACTTGTGTGTCAGTTCCTCTCTGCAGATTTAAAAGATGCTAATTAATGCTGAACAGAATGGAATTGTCTATGACCCCTACAACCACCAATTAAAAGTTGATGTGGGAACATCAGCTCATTTCACACAAGCCAGTGAGCAGCCTTCAGATGATAGTCACTTTGGCTATCATTTTTGTGGTTCTGACATATCAGTTATATGATTAAAACAGTTTTATGTGATAATTGTAGTAGAAATAATATCATTCCTTCTTTGGGTCAAGTTCTTATTAAAACAGTACAGAATCTAGTTTAAAAATGTGTTATCAAAATGTTTTCTGGTTTTTTTTAACCTTTCTCAACTGGTAAAAAATGTATTCTTCAATAAGAATCATTCTCTTACCTCATCAGCATCCATGGCTGTTAGTTGCATTATTTTAGATCCATCTCCTATATTTTCTTCTACAGTTAGATCAAGCATATCTGTTGGGAATACTGGTGGGTTGTCATTAATATCCTGAAGTGTTATTTCCACCTACAGGCAAGGGGAAAAAAGGAAATGCATAGGTACTGTATTTGTCAGACACTGATTACACATTAGTACTGCATATCACCTAACCTTGAAAGAAACTGGATAAACTATGCTTAATGTAATGAATAAGTACATTCCCAAATAACAACAGCAACAAAAGAAAAGCCCCTAAGGACATTAAAATTCCATATTGTTATGAAACCCTCATAGAAAAACTTCTAACATAAATAAAGTTAATTTGACTTGTTGATAGCAACTGATTTAAAACGGTCTTAGTCTAGTTTATATTGGACAAGGTCCACTGATTGACTGTCATTGTAATCCCCAACATTGGCCCCAGGAGGATAGCTGCCAAGACCTGGGGCAGAAGATCATTCAAGCATTAAATGCTGCCTGACAAAGATGAGGTGGTGTAAAATTCTCTCTGAAATGTTTACTTATTGGCAACTCTCAGCTCAGGAAAAGCAGGGGAGGTGGGGAAACCCTTCCATTTTATATTAAAGAACATTCTGTTTTCCCCTCTTTTTAAATTCTTTTATAACTGGAAACACAAATGTTCCTCAAGGAGCCCATTTTAACATCTAGCTGCCCTGCCTCTTCACATCTAAACAAATTTTCTTTTCATATGTTGTGTTTATATATTTTACAAATATTAATGGTGGTGTCTGAGAGACCAGCCAGAGTTATTTATTCGTTGTTCTACATAAGCAAGATTGTTTAGTTCTCACAGGCTTGCTGTTGCCAATTTGAAAGGCTTTTGGGCTGATTTTCACTGTTTGCTGGGTACTACATGCAATGTTCCGATGAAGAGGGAAAGAGAGGACACAGCTGTTTTAAATCCCCACTAAAAGTAAAGGCTTCCCATAGGGCTCAAAAGATTAAGTGGTCACCAAAATCTGAAGACCACCATGAAACTATCAAGAAGACAGAGCAGTTGGAATAGTTTCATCTTTATTGTCCTTTAACAAGCAGAGGAAAGTAGACTGGTTAGCTAGGCAAAAAGAAGACCAAAGAGATGGATGACTTTTAAAAAACCAGATATTTAGATTGGCAGATAGAATAATAATTGTACTTCAGTTTCTCCCTTCCAATTGTCCACAAGGGATTTCCCCACACTTGATTGAAAACATATGGCTTAGTTTGGACTGGGTATAATCAATGCAGACGTCTCTGGTGATTGGAGATTTACCGTCTGTGGTTTATTCTAACTAATTCTAGTCACTTATGACATTTTCCTTTTAGATTCTGGTATCACTTCACACAAAGGCACACACTGACAAAGTCAGTTTTATTTGAACATGAGAACAAGCACCTTAGTGACAGGGGTTTGGATCTGTTTATTTTTCAGGAAACACCTGTGCCACTTCACTGTGTGCTTTATCTCTACCTAACTGAAGTCTGAATGTCACCTAATTTTAACAAGGCCTTCCCAACTCTGTTCATTTATACTTATCCAACCTACTCATCCTTGTTGCTGCTCTGTACCTCCACCTTTGTGCCAATTCCAGCTCCCTATGTGTCTACTCTTTCCAAAATTGCATCAAGTTTTCTCACATGCCATTGTTTGTGCCTGGTATGTTCTCCTTTAATTTTTAGTCCTACCTAATCTTCTTCAAATCTGTCACTAAACTTCTTTCTGACATGGTACATATGAGAAAACAGACATTTTAAAACCCGATGGATGTTTGGGCAAGATCATACCTGTCAATAAATAACACGTGCATGTACATAAAAAAAGCACGTGTTCAAATTTAAATATTTTATATTTTAACTGGAGGATTTATACATTTTCTAATCTTCCTTCTCCAAAATCTTCCTTCCTAACATCTCAGTGCTTCTATTTTTTGAGCTTAAGCACCAGTAAAGTGTAAAGTTTAATAACGGACTATGTTAGGCTCAACTACATGAAAGACAGATGGTAGAATTTCTTGGGATAATTGGGTGATCTTAAAAATATAAACTGCTATAAATCAGGAAATACTATGACAGTAAGCAGCAGTATTATTTATTAAAACAATTGCTGCCACTAATTCCATATCTTCTATTTGAAAAAATGGACCAAATTCTTGGAAAGAGGACTCAGCATTTCTGGACTAGATTCTCAGCTTCTCAGTCTTCAGGTCTAAAAGAACTATTAGTGACCTGGGAGATCTTTTCTCTGAAACAGGATAAAGTCTTAGTGAAAGAAGTGTTGTGCACTTGGTGAAGTAGAGGCAGCATGGGTTTATGAAGTGTTTTATAATCTAGAAGCTGCTGCCAACACAATTCTACATGAAGCTGTTGGCAGAAGGGGGCAAAGGCAGAGCTATACAGAGATTAGTTCTCCTCTGCGATGTGTGGAAACAAAACGCCTTGCAGAATCTCAGGCTGTGTAATTTTTAAAGGGCACTCTCCTGGTTCCTTCTGTGTTGCTCCAATTGAAGGAAGAATCTCTTCCAGTTTGTTTTTTAGTTTGTTTGAAAGTCATGGAAGAAAGTTTTCTTCTCGCCAAGGGAGGAAGCCTGATGTTGTTAGGGAACCTATATGATTGAAGATGGTGCAGACTGTAAGTGCAGATTGGACATAGGTGGGGCCAGAGGAAAAATAAAAACATCTTAGGAACCAAGTTCTGTAAGATGTTGTGTGCAGTGAGTTCCCATTATGTCCATTATGAGGACACTGAACACCAATTTTCCAAAAGGCATTGCAACTCTCAGCATTTGCCTGGCTTCTGTGTTTTCCAAAAGCAGAAAGCACAGCCTTGCATTAGGCAGGTAGGCTTCCAAAAAAATGCATGGGGAATTTGGGCTATCTACAATGTGGCAGCAGCATGCCCCAGCTGGGATTGCCCCAAGCATACCCCATCCAGTCCACCAGCTCCCCTTGGAGCACCTCAAACTTCTTTGAAAAGTCATTTTCTTTACCAACATCTGTTTGCTGTCAGAATTTATGTGCAGAGAAGTTTGTTAATGTACAGTTGTTTATTAGCACTGGTCTGCTGATACTCTTTTATTCCATTAAGGAAGATAACTGAATCATTTCATTCTGAATTATAAATGTTGCATGAGATTTACTTGTTGGGAGTGTAGATCAGTGGTTCTCAGCCACTTGCCAGAGTGCAAGATCCTTTGAAGGATGACTCAGGAGGTGTGAGGAGTTAAGCAGAAAAGGGCAGGCTAAGGTTTTCCCTTCCTGGCTGCTCTTCTGCTGCACCCACTCCCTGGCTCCTCTGCAAGGAGATAAGCAGTGTAATAAATACATTTGCTTTTAAAATGGGGTGCTACTCAATTCACAAGTTATGGAGGGTTGCTTTGAGTCTAATGAGAGATGCCTCCAGTCTAAAAAGGTCAAAAATCACTTGTGTAGCTCAGTTGCTAAACCTGCCAGTGCTGAGTCTCTTTTTATAGAAGATGAGCATTGATTTATTTAGGCCATATTTAATTTTTTGTATTTTGCCAATGGTAGATAAATGTCTCACAGGTTCATGCAACTCAGCCTGGCTATATCCATGGTCAAATTAAAATTTCTGATCATAGTAGTTTGGATAGAGAAGGCTGACATTAACTATAATACAGTGTATCTACAATGTCATAAACAATTACTATAATTAAAAGGTCAAGGGGATACATTTTCCAAGAATGAAACAGTCCAAGAGGTTCATTTCTAGAAGACTGTTGCAATTCCGGGGTAATTAATTGCAAAATGGGAAAAGGACATAGGAGGAATGAAAGATAAAGGATTGCTATATTTTTACCTGCCAGTCAAGTCTTGGCCCTTGAACTGGTAAAGCTAAAGCTTGCTGTTGTTCTAGTAAAACTATTAGATTTCAGCAGCTAGAGTTTCAAGGTACAGCAGCTGTGCAGCTCTGAAATTTATTTATTAATACTATGTGTCTCATGTACAGCTAATGTTTCAGCTACAGGTGACATATCACTACCAGAAACCAGTTTCACAATGAGCGATTGTTCTTTGTAAAAATTATATGGAAATACCTTTCAACTTTGGGCTCTTTCTGAGTAACAACTTGGTACTGCTGAAAGTAATTTCTGATCTCAGTGTTGCTATAACTTACCCAAAGTAGAGCAGCCAGTATGTGGAAACAAAAATGGCTATGATTATGGTGTACCTAGTCAACTGTAAAAATAAATCAGATCACTGGCATTCAGGATGATTAAAGAAGAGTAACATTAATAGGTGACTGTATCTTATCATCACTATTCAATACAAAACAAAGCATCTATTTACATACTGAAGCTCCACTTAAAATATGGGAACAGAACTACTCCACAAGGAAAAATAAGAGAGAGAACAGTAAAAACAGATTGAGACTACAAAAATATTAGGAATATTTATAACAGATTTTATGTTTCATCTGCATTTTACCTGAGCTGAATTAGTCTCACCATTTTTTACAGTGACAGTTTAAATCAGAAGATAGTTTAATAAAAATACCAAAGCCTTTCACTAAGTATTCACTAGGCAACAGGTGGGAAATAAAAAAAATAAAAAAAAGATAAAATGCCTAAACCAGCATATATGTCTACCCTACTAACCACCTTTCCTTTTCTTACCTGCTCCCTACTTCTAAATTTAGGGAAAATGATCTCCCACGTGTCTTAATTGACATTTCAGGTTCCTCCTTTTTAAAAATGACCACTTGTTATTACCTAAATAAAATTCAGGAATCCTCAAGTGAAAAATCTTGACGTCCATGTATTCCATAGGCTTGAATGGGAACCTCAATCCCTGTACACCTCAGCTTTTCATTTATAAATGTTATAGATGTTTTCATTATAAATGTTTGAGATTTAGTGTACAAGAAAAACAAGATGGAACTATGACACTGGCACCAAAATGTACTGCCACCCTTGACAGTACTCTGAACAAATGTATTGTAGATAAAAATTAACAAATCAGACAGATTACTCTGTCTTTCTAAACAGTGCAGTGCAGAAATGCAAAGATGTGAAGATTCTCAAATTGCTGCTAATTCAAGTATATTCACAGTTTATGAAAACAATAAATGAGGCCTGCTTCTTTATTATGCCACATTTCTGCCTCCTAAAACAATGCCATATATTCAGATTCTACAAATGTCTTTTTTTTTTTGGTCCTGTTTCACTCCCACTGAACTCATATAAATAGAGGCTGAAGAATTAAGGAAACATTTACTATGGAGAAGAACACTCAAAAGCCCATTAACAAAATTACTTAATTAAAAGCCACCACAAGGTACTTCCTATATACTTCCAATTAATAAATTTCTCACTGTCAAGAGTTGGTAACATTCTAACACTAATAAAACAACCCTGTCCCTACAGCAGAAGGTTCATCCATCTTCAAGAGTCTCATTGTCCCTCTTATTGCTGTGACAGGCTATGGTCTTGAAAGTAGGAGTATTATTTACTACCTAAATTAATCTCTTGATTTTTTTCCCTTTAAACAAATTTACAGCATATTATACCTTGGGGGAAATAGGTAGGCAAAATACAAATATATGAGGTCTTTTCTGCATTCTAACAAATTTTAGTGAAAATGTCAACTCTAATAGGTAAAAATAAAGATGACAGATGATATTAACCTGACAAAAAGAAAATATATCCAATTTATACACATACTCTACACCCAATTAACCTATTCCTACACTCACGTAAAATAAAATAATCCTCTGAAAAAAGGAACAGCAAATGTATAGAACTACTCTGCACTCAGTTAACCCATAACTACACCAATTTACAATAATTAACCAACTGATTAATCAGTTCCTGATTGCATTGATTGGTTCTTTTACTCTAAAACTAATACTTTTGCTGAATTACATACCCAACATAAAATGGGTTAATGTTAGGGGTGTACTGATAAAGATTTTCATGGCCAATACCGATAGCCAATGATTAACCAACCATATCAGCCAATGCTGATCCAATAACCAATTATTTACTAATACTGCAAGGCATTTTAAACTACTGACACAAACCTCTTGTCTTTGTTTTGCATTTATAACACACATACCGGCCTGCTCCAGCCCTCAATGTGGAAGGCGGTGACCACCTTATTCCCATACACATTGCCCACTCACCCATGGCTCCTACCTGCAGCCCCACTCCCCATGCAGCCCATGCTGCCATTCCAGAGAGTGCTGGGGGTATTTAGAGCCCAAAAGCATGTTGCTGCCATAGCACTGGTGGGCCTCTACAGTCACTTTATTAAAAATCAAAGTAGAGTCACCTGTGGAAAGGCAACTGATTTTCTTTATTTATATATTGTTGCATCTTGCTGTATTTTTTTCATTTGCTGTGATATTCCATGAAAGTGTCTAGAGATACCATCTAATCCAAAATCAATATATTGTGCATTGCTGAAAATTAATGCCAGAGCACTCATTTGGCAAATTTCAGAATGGAGGAGGGTCAAAAGTGGGGTCCTCCAGGGATATGTGCAATCCCAATTGTGGACCCAATTTTGTTCAATATTTTCCATAGGTGATCTGGAAATGGGGAATGCAAAGTGAAATCATCAAGTTTGCAGATGATGACAAGTGATTCTGGGTAACCAAAATAACGAGCTGACAGAGAAGAGCTGCAGGAAGATCTCAGCAAGCTGAGTAGGCAAAAAATGGCAGATGAACATAAGTGTTGACAAATGCAAGATAATTCACATGGGCAAAAATAACCTCAACTACACATACACAATGCTGGTTTCTGAGCTAGCTTTTATGGTTAAGAAAAGATATCTTAAGAGTTACTGTAGACAGTTCTCTAAAACCTTCAGCGCAATAAGCTCAGTGAAGAATGCCAGTATAATTTGGGCATCGTTAAGAAAGGAACTGAAAACAAAATGGAGAACATCATCATGCCATTATATAAATCCATGGTGTGCCCAAATCTTGAATAGGGTATGCAGTTCTCATTTCCACATCTGCAAAAGGATGTAGTAGAGTTGGAAAAGGTACAGAGAAGGACAACCAAAATGATAAGGTTGTGGAGCAGTTCCCATACAAGGAGAGACTAAAAAGGTTAGGATCCTCAGTTTTGAAAGGAAAAGTCTGAGGAGGGATATGATACAGTTCTGTGAAATCATGATGGGTGTGGTCAAAGTGAACAGGGAACTATTTTTTACCAAGTCCCAAACAACTAGAAATAGGAGGCACCCGCTGAAACTAGCAGGAGACGGATTTAAAACTATCAAAAGAAATGTTATTTAGGCAATGTGTAGTTAACTTGTGAAATTCATTGCCACAGGAAGTGGTAGAGGCAGATAGCAGAGCCAGGTCCAACAGACTAGACCAGGAGCAAGCAAAATATAACCCACAGGTCAGATATGACCCCAACAAGAGATTTTGTCCTGGCCATGGAGGTCCTTCAGCTCTGCCCAGCACAAGTGCAGGGGAGAAGCTTGGGCTATGGCACGTGCAGCCAGTCCCACCACCTCTGGGTGCACAGCAGAGTTGGGGTGGTGTAGCAGCTGAACTCACTTTCCAGCAGCCCCCATAGTGCCAGCTCCTTCCAACTGCCACTGTCAGTCTCAACCTTCACTGCTGGAGCTGGCCCCACCGTCCAGGTACCCTGGCCAGTCCATCTCATCATCACCAAAGGTGCTGGCAGGCAGGGTCTTCATGCAGGCAGGGTGTGGTTAGCAGGGTGGATAGGGATGGGGCCGTGGGCCAGTGGGGAGTGGCATCAGGAAGCAGGATGCCACTCCCCAGCCCCCCGTGATCCCATCCCATCTGTCTAGCTATGCACCTTGCCCATATGGGGGTAATGAATATAGGTAGATAATTCTAGATATATTTGGTTCAGTGCTTTCCCTCTAAAGCACTCCTGATGGTTTCAATGACACAAAACTAGACTAACTACTAGTCTGACCTAGTATGGCACTTTTTATGTTTACCCTTAGATTTTATGTCATTCTGCATGACAGAAAATTCAAGGAGCTCCACAACAGGAGATAATTTTGGCTTGTAGCCTGAAAGTTCTTTTCATGAGAAAAGACAAATGGTTACATCCACTCCTTATCTTTGTAAAACACCTAAATAAGAAAATAATAAAAAAGGTAATTTCAGCTCCAGTACATTGATGCATCCTACAACAGAATTGGCCAGGACTATTTATTCCTCTTTATACTTGTAGGAAACTGTACTGACATGCATAAACTCACTGAATATTCACATGAGTGAAGTTATGTACGTTACGTTTGCTGGATTAGTGCTTTACTTTCACCGTGAAGTCACAAAAGCAACATTGACACGTGGTTTCCTCCTTTAAAGAGAAAAAACTGCATTTTTTCACAGCAAATGGAAACCTGGATCGCTGGTAAACATACACACCATAGGGCAAGCTGGGAAATGCAGTTCTACGAGCAAAATCCCGGACATTTGCTCATATTTAAAAAAAACGCTGAGATGGAGACTGTAGAACTGAAAAAGAGGACAACTTTGGGAAAACCCAGACATATGGTAACCGCACCTTTAGATATGCCTAACTCTCTCCTTTGACTGCATGGGAAACACAGGAACCTATACCTATTCTGAGTCAGTGTATTGGGATAAGTTGTTGAACTACACTTCCTGTTGCCAAGAGAATGAAAGGTAATTTCTGGGCATTTTGCTTTTACAAAAGTGCATTCCCGATCTATGATCACTACTCCTTAATGTTTTTATGATATAATTCAACTCATTTTGTAAACATAATGCATCCCCCCCATTAAATAACCTAGGAGAATAATATAGCTCATATGACTCAAAACATTCTTAATACTCTCCTATGCAGATTTTACTCTTAACTGTAATATTTTGGATTTTAGATAGGTGTTTAATTTTTTTAAATTTTTTTTGAGATTTTGAAGTAAAATACAATATTTTTAAGGCATTTGTTGACATTCCAAATGTTACCTCATTTTTAAAACGTAACATAAAAAAAAAGCACCAAAGAACACATTGATTTCGCAAACCCAAATGTTTTACTGACATTCAAGCATAACAATTAGATTTAAGTTTGCTTTCATTGTTATGTAACACTTAAACAGAAAACTAGGCACTTTTTGTGCTTTTAAATCATCTCTATTCTAACCAATAATAATGCTAATGTTGCAAAAAGGAGGTGCCATAATTTGTTTCTTTTCTTTTCTTTCTTTAGGTGACTTCTGGGAATTACTCTGCCTGAAGTCTGGATTAAATGTTTCACTGTATCCACAACACTTCATCATGTTGCATAGCCAAAATCTATTATGGTCTGCAAGTGACTCATACTTTAGCTATGAGAAGGCCATAATACAGAACATTTTACATAAAAATGCCAAAAAGGTTGGTAATTTAATCTTGATTCCAAGTAGGTATGCAAGGTCTTTGACTTCAGCATATGTTTATTATGCAGACAATAAGGCGTTGTCTGGAAATGTGTTACCTACAGTGGTTACATTCAACTTCTGGAGAAATGAAGAGATTGTCCAGATGATACCAACACATAAAAGAATAGGTATGTTGTTATGAGAGATCAGCAAGTGCTATTTTTAATGCAGACTTATAATACAATTTAGTTGTTTATGCTCTGAATGCATCCGTTCTTAGATAAAGTGCCCATTAAAATCAATGTCATGTGAGTATAAATTTTTAGACAGTAAATAAATGTGTCTAATAAACATCTTTAAGATCATGAAAACAAATGCGTAAACACTGCTGTATATACAGATATTATTTGTACCACATAATCCTAGCATGCAACCATAAATAATGTTAGAAGACAACAAAAATCTATTCTGGTATGTTGGTGAATGAAATAAACACTTGATACTTCCCAGTCTGAAATCCCAAAGATTCACAAACTGCTTCCCAAATTTACTTGCATGATTTAAACCAACTCCTTCACATGTTGGATACTCTGTCAAATCAATTCATGCAAAGATTTATTGTGATGTTGTATTAAGTACTCTAGGGCAAAGAGGAAGGAAGTGTCAAAGACTCAGATCGAGGCACCATTTCAGCTTTGTTATAGACCATTATGGCTCTGTTTCAATTACTAATTATCTATTACTCATGCATGTAACATGTATGCAGCCATGGCTGACTATTTCTCAAACAAAGGAGATTACTTCTATTAATCTTAAACCACAAAATGTCTCCTAGCAGTCAGCAGCATGTGTTCCTGGGAGTAAAATGTGTTCCTTACCAGAAAAGAAATATGTATGAACAACAAGCAAGTCTAGGGACTTGCCAGGCTTGCAAGAACAGCTAAGTGAGGACAAGACAGAGTTAGCTGAATTCTTGATACTGAAATGATTTTGAAAGCTCCCTGAGCGTGCAGTGATATAAGAAAGAGTTGGGCTTTGTGAGCTTACTCTGCTGTTTGAAAATTTAGAACTAAAAAGGCAAAGCAAGTCATATTGCTATTTCAGCTTTTCCTGAAATCAATAATGTTTAAGATAATTGTTTAAGTGCCATAAAATTTATTGCTTTTCTTTCTCTTTCTTTTTTTGAAAGCCTAGACTCAGATATAACTGAAGAATTAGGACTGGGTTTAAGAATGTAATAGTTAAACTTTGAGAAATTTAAATTCAGATGCTACAGCTTTCTCAAAAATATAAAGCAACACAAGTACAACAGTATAGATCAGAGCATGGCACATGAAGCCATTTTGCTTGGTATGCTACAACTGGTCCCAACTAAGAGTAGGCCCCTGCCACCAGCCACCAAGCCCACCAGGGCTGCTTGCAGCAGGCGATGGGGGAGGCTGCAAGCTCTGCTGAGAGTAGCCCAGGCTCCATGGCCAAGGGCTGGGCCAGAGCCAGGGCTGCTTATAGCAGTCACCTGCAAGGCTGCAAGCGGCTGCACCAGCATCCAGTCCTGGCCTGGCTTGCTGCCAGCAGTGGCTGCACATGTACCTTGGGGAGCATGGTGTGGAAGGGGTCAGTCAGGGCTGTACTTGCACAACAAGGATCAGGCCGCTCAAGGCTCCCCTGACATTTGCCTCTGGCATGCCAATATCTTTTATGTCAAGGCTGCAGGAGTTTTTGGCATTCTGCCCACAAACATTGCTGAACCCTGGTGTATATACAGAACAGAAATAGCCCTCAATGGCAAATTAAGAATAAAGTAAAATGAGCTGCACAAAAAATAAAGCAATATATCAATGCCACAAATATTTTTGTCTTTGCATCCCATCCCAAATGGAAACATACCAAAATGCAGAACATTTTGATGGTATCGTTCAGTGAACAATACCCTGAGTTTAATTAATACTCCTCCGAAAAGCTCTGTTCAAATAAAGAGGGTGAAGATGAAACTGTTTCAAAAGAGCCTAACTATATAAAAAGCATTATCCATTTTATTACAGTTTTTGGCACCTTTAAAATAGAATGAAGACATCTAGAAATTAATTATTAAGAGATACAGCCATTTCCCACTGTTTTATAACCTTTATTAAATCCACCCACTTCCAGTTGACCTCCACAACCCATCCAATCTTAGTTTCACACCCAAACATATCCAAAAACATATGAAAATGTTAAAAAAGTGACCAGGGACTCAGTTGTAAAATGGATTATGTGCCTCTGTATGGAATGAATCAGCTTCAGAGGCTACTGTTCTCTACTCAAGTCAGAAGAGCTGTTGTGGAGAGGCTGCTTCCAGCTGGGGAGGGAAACAGTTGCCAAGGTCAGAGATTGGACAGAGACTTCTTTTCTGCACCTGACACTCAACATAACTGGAAAGGGAGGCTGTGGCAGGTATACAATAGGTCACTTGTTATCTGGAGCAAAGAGAAAGCTTAGAATGTACTGCAACTCTTCAAAGATGAAGAGGATTTTTTAGTGACATGATGCATTAGTGTAGTTTGTACAGCAAGTTAAAGTTCAGTGTAACTAGGGCAGGGAGAATCAGGCCAACTATTAAGCGGTCTCCAGAGCCACTCCCCACCCTACCCCACCCCAAGAAGCTTTGCCTGACACATGCAGCCCTACACTGCTGCTGCATAGCACTGCACCCAGCAGTATCTAGTTATGCCTCTAACTTACATCAATTAGTCAGAGACAGCTTGGGTATGTATGGTAAAACCTGTCATAAAATCAAACTGGAGTCGCCCCAGCCCTGAGGAAGCACCCACAGAGAACTCCTCTCACACTGCCTCCAGATATACTGGCTATGCAAGGAGAGGGATTGTCTTAGTAGCTGCTCAGCACCTATGTGTACAGGAGAACTGAGGTATGATGCTGCTTCTTTCAGACTCTTCTCCAGGCTTCTCTGTGGTATCTCAGGGGTGTAAGGCTGGAAACAAATGTTAACTTTGTGCCACCATAAAAAGTTTTATGGTGGCACAAAGGCCAAGCAAACAAATGCCCAGAGCCCTTCTTGGCAAGGGATAGACATTAAAAAAGCCTGAGCCTGAACTGAATCAATCTTTGCAGGTTAATTTAGCCTGGCTGGGTGGAACTGGTTTGTAACTGGACAGACATTCTCTCTGGACTGAGGAAATTCAGGCACATGTCTGCAGTGGTTCAAGCTAGAAGATGAGGGGCAGTACAGCAGCCCTCCCTTCCCTTCCACAATGCTAAACTGAGGGGGAACATGGCCAGGCCCCAGTGGTACGCTCTGACTAGGGAGGGGTGTAAACCCCCATCCTGCCTGCACCATCCCAGAAGGAGGACTCCTGAGAGGGAGGGATCCCTGTTTCAGCAGCAAAGAATAAGGTGGGGTTAGGGCAGGGGGAAGCCAGGCAGACCCTGCTCTGCGGTCTGTGCCGAGCTCCAGCCGGAGAGCAGAGGGCAGGGGCCAGCTTTGCTGTGGAGCAGAGAGCCCCGCCCAGCCCAGAGAGCATGCTGGGATGCTGGGGGTGTCTGGTTTCTCTTAAACCAACAAGGGGTCTGGGACAGACATTACATAAACCAGTTTTATCCAAATCAGTTAAGTCCGATACTACATTCAACCAGGTTTACCCTAAACCGGTTTCAACCATTTTCAAACTGGTTTACGTGTGCTCAACATCTGTTCTGTTACAGGTTTAAGCCAGTTTCTGATCACTTATACCAGTTTGTGTGTAATGTCTGTCCTTAGGCCTTGAGCCAGAATTGCCCAAAGTTGTGGTGGTGACAGTCGGTGATATGAATTTGGGCATTTTTTTTTTTCCACTGGATGCCTGTTTAATTTATGGTGGGAGAGCACATGCAGCCCAAAGGATGCAGAAGCAAGCATTCCCCTTCCAGAGTATATAGGATTGGGCCCCAACAGCCCCACTGCTTCCTCCCCAAGCTGTCCCATTCGGCAGAAGCACACCCCAGGAATCTGCTGGCAGGGGATACCCCAAATGCAAATATCACACTACTATGCCCTGACTCAAAGAGTGTACCTTGGGAAATGGGGGAACTCCAAGTTCCTCAGCTGAAGGTGTGTGATCCCAAGAATCCCCTAATAGCAGATTGTTCGGGAGCATATATCATGCTGCTGCACCCCAGTTCAGGGAACATGTCTGCAAATGCAGAATCGCAGGGGCTCTCCCATTTGCAGTGAAGCACCCTAAGTTCTGGCACAACAATGAGATATCTCTGTGCCTGGGGAATCCCCTACTGGGAGATTCCTGGGACAGGAGCCAGCAAGCAAGAAACTTGGGGTTCCTCCATTTGTAGTCGTTCCACAGGTTCCAAGCCCTGGAACCCAGAAACATCAGGGACCCAAACCTGCTAGACAATTGACAACATCCAAAGAAGTGGATCCCAGCATAACTGATGCTGTAATAAAAACATTGTGTGATTTTATCCTAAGGCAGTATCTGTACTCCCTGAGTGCTGAGAACAAAGGCTGTAATTCTGCCTGGTGTTTCAATGGACCACAACAAGGAAGAAACCCTAACATGCCCATCCCTACAGAATCTGACCCTTAATATAAAGATATGTTCTTGAAGGACACGTCATTCACCTAAATAAAAGGTGGGGGTTTTCTTATAGACACGTACTTACTGTCCTGCAACTAACATTACCTCTGGTCCAAAAAACCTGTTTTAATCACCTACCAAACTGATACAAACACTTGGCATATGCTTTCTTACAGGATCATTTTGGGATCAACTACCAACATTTTATACATTTGGTAACCATCTATTTTATCATTTGTATTTAACTGAATGAGGTATATGTCCATTTAATAATGAATGGATTGCACATTACCGTCCAGTTTACTGTTCTGATTTCACACCAAATAATTCTGAGAAAGGATCATGCACTGGGATAGTAGGCAGTCAAAGTTGACCACAATAGGATGAAGGCACTCTGGCAAGAGAGTCAGAAGGTGTGATATAAAATGTATTGCTATGGTAATTTAAGAGAACTTGGATTTTGTCTTGTGGTGAGAGGGAATCAATGATCATGGTCTAGATGCTGCATGATGTCAGTGTTGCTACTGGGGATTCACACTGGTGTAACTGAATGTAAAGTATAGAGTAGAACAGGGGTGGACAATTATTTCGGGGGGAGAGCCAGTTACTGAGTTTGGCAAGCCATCAAGGACCACATAACAGCCAGCCAGGGGCAGATAAATATTAATTTTCTAAATTTTTTAGGAGCCCCACAGGCCAGATAGAATGGCCTGGTGGGCTGCATTTGGCCTGTGAGGCGCATTTTACCCACCCCTGGTGCAGAAGGACCAGGGGAGGAGGTAAGAAGGGGAAGTGGAAAAGTCTGCTACAATAGGAATGACTATATAACAAGAAGAGGACTGTGGGTGAAAGGGAAGGCAGAAGTGGTATGATACGTAGTATGAGAGAATAAGTGACAACATGAGGAAGTTCAAGTGTGGAGAGAAGAAAAATCCTAGACAGAGCATATGGCTTTTGTACTGTTGAATTTGACAAGGGGCTTTAAATTAGATGTCTGGAGTTCTACAGTTGTCACCTGGGAGAATCAAAATTTCTCAGTGGAATTAGAGCAGTTTTTAGCTCACAGTTGTTCGGTTTTGCAAAATAAATAAATGAATGAAACACACACAATAAACTAAATGAAATGTAAAACATGGCAGCTTAGTTTATTTGGGCAAAATAAGAACCCAACTATTCGACTACATTAATCTCATCATTTGCATCTGAAATTTGTATCCTAATTTTTAAAAAATGATAAAGCTTGTTATTCATAAAAAAAGTGGCTTCTCAAGGGACTTCTCACTCACCACCAATAACAATTAACCGGTGGAGTAACCCAGAGACTTTTAGGAATTCTAGTAGATGGATTTCTCCCCACCCTCTGAAAAGCTCATAAAGCAGACACTGAACACCCAGAATCCTGTATCAATAAGAACTAGTGAAATCTAAGGTCAGTTGTACTCTAAAAATATATTTGTACAGTAGTGAAGGAGTTGGCAAACTATGTTCACTGCATCCAGCCTGTGGATTCATTTGATCCAGCCCAGGATGTGCGGCTTCAGGAGTGGATTGACCCAGTTCAGGAAAGAGGCAGGTACTAGGACCCTGCTGTGGCTTTTCCCAAAGACAGCACAGAGAAAGTGCTTGCCACCAATGCTTTTCCCCACCATAGCATGGGGAGTGTGTCTACAGCCAGGCAGGAGAAAACAAATCCTGATGAAGTTTCTTACTGTTGTAGGGAAGACGACTGGACATAGTCACTCCCTGTGTCACCATGGGGAAAAGTGGCAGCAGTGGGCACTTTCCCTGTGTAGCCACTGGGGAATTGGTGGCAGTGGCTGGGTTCTAGTGCCTACCTACACTACAGAGGCACTAGACCAGATCCAGCCTGTGAGGCAATTTTATCCAGCCCGTGGGCACCTGCTAATTAACTGCAGCCTGCCCAGCCCACTCGCTTTGCTGCCGCTCCCACCCACATGTGTTGGAGGGCCCTGTCCAGTGTGCAGAGGTTCCAGGCAGGCTGCTAGTGCCACTGCTGCAGAGTTTGGCCAGCCCACCGCTATCATGCTGGGCTCACATGCAGGTCCTAGGATTTGAACGCCACCAGGGGGAAGCAATCTGACTTCCCTGCTGCCATGTGCAGCTCCTGCAACTCTGCCAGGAAGCAGAGAGCAGGGCTCCCTACCACTTCCAGCAGAGTCCCAGGAGCTGCATAGTATCATAGTACTTTGGGTCAGAAGGGACCTAAACAGATCATCAGGTCTGACCCCCTGCCCCAGGCAGAACCACATGTGGCAGCAAGGAGCAGGGAAGGCAGCTGGCTCCACAGAGATTTCCCTTGATGGCATGCAAGTCCAAGGGGCTGCACATGAGCCCCATGTGATAGAGGTGGCCTGGCCTGGCTTTGCTCCTTGCTGCCATGTGCAGCTTCCTGAACTGGCTGGAGCCATGCACCACTGGATGGCTGTGCCTGTGCACGCCATGAGCGCACAGAGGGCCACCGCTTGCTGCTTCTGCCATTGGCATCAGGGAGGGGCGTGGAGGGCTCTCCACATCTTCCCACCCTCCCTCACAGCTAACACACTCACCCCATGCCCACATCCCCCCTAAATATACACACATCCACACCCCCAATATACCCTACACCCCCACACAGCCGTACCCCTTCAGAAACATCCAACAACCCATCATACACACACACCCCACAGCCACACACACACAATATATAGGAGTAAGATTATTTTGAGCTATTATGAAATCATCTCTATGTATACTATGTAAACACACATAAATCAGGAAAAAAATATTTTTTGACATAAAATTAAAATACTTTATAGTATTGTTACTTTACTGTATACTGTTAGTATACAATTTGGGTTTTTTACAGTTCAAAGATGGCGACTCCCCCCCACCACCAAAGGAGTACTTCTGGGGGCAGAGGGGAGGGCCTTCTAATGGCAAAGGTCACTAGGGGAATGGGACTTCTGGTCCCAAGATGGTGACCAAGGGGGCAGGGTACCCATTGCAGTCCTCCACAACTCACCAAAACTCATTAAGCAGCCCTCCTGCTCAAATAATTGCCCACCCCTGTACTAGCCCATTTCTAACCTGAACTGCATCAAGCTGGCCACTGCCTGGAAAGGTTGCCAAACCCTGGTGTAATGCCAATGAAGCTCTTCTTCTTGAGTCACCTGGAAATGGCCACATCCACCATTTAGAAGGGTAAGTAACAATGGGAGATGAGGGAGATTCAGCCAAGGATGTTTCTATACAGAAGAGGATATAGAAAACTTTCCAGTCACAAGTTCAGTTGCTCCTGCTTCACTGTTTCTCTGGTTCTTCCAACTCTGCAGAGTCCCCTCACTTGGTCTGTCACTAAATCAGAGAACAACTGAGTATGTCACATGAGGACACATGCACATACACATGCTCAACACTGGCTTGTGTCTCTGTATGAACACAGAAAGTATCACTGTAGGACCTCAGAATAGTAAAGATAAAATAGATTACAGTGCTCTACATTTCTATTTACTGGAAAAAAAGTGATTTTTTTAATATCACACTTAGAAAATGGTCCACAAGCCTCTTCTTTTTTCGAGGCAAGAACATGCTGAATGCCTTTGAGTCACAGGACAAGTAGAACTATATACAGAAAGCTCTGTGGGATTGGCCCCTCAATGTATTTTTGTATTCTTGCTCTAAGAGATGGTATTAGATATCCTTTGCCTGAAAGTCTCAGTGGGAATGCTGATTACTACATTCCCTAACTGCAAATTGCAGTCCCCTGAAGAGGTTCAACAGCAGATGCTGTTGGAATCTGTCATTTATCTTTCTTCAAAAAGTACTGAAAATCTCCCTAAGGACATTCCTTTTGCATAGGGCATATACACAATGCTGCTAACTCTTTGTTTGTCAAGCAAAAATCAAAAGATACTGACAAGACAGCGGGACCATATTTTTATCCAACACCTGGCAGACAGACCCTACTGTACTGGGAATAAGTAGGCAAGGAGAGAGGCTTGCTGTTTAAAAGTGATTAACACTGACACTATCTTTGTATGAATGAGTGAGTGGGCAGTCTGAATAATCTGGTTATGTTGAGTCTCTGAATTCTGAAATGCCGGAGTTCACTGTGCATCTTAAGGAGAGAGTGCCCATTCTGTTTTGAATGTGGAGTTTTCTCCATTCTCCTTTGTCTTTTTACTTCTATGTTGGATTGAAATGACAGAACATGGTGACACAGGGCAAAATAACTAAGAATGATTAAAACTTTATGATCTATTTACACGGAAGCAGTCAGACAAACAATTAGGTACTATGCAAAAAACCCAGTCTCCCTGGGTGAGCTGGTGATCAGTAGCTCCATGTATATGACTCAAAATGGGGATCCCAGAACACCTAAAACAAGTACATGCTGCTCAGAGAAACACAAACTTATTTACAAGTTCTAATATAAATCTCATCATTTCTCAAAGAGGACATGCTGTCTATATAACTGATCCATACCTGCTCCTACAGATTTCTTTTTTTCTTTTTTTTTTTTTCTCCTGAGGGTTCCACTTCCACCAGGTGGATATGGAGAAGCTAAACATAATGTTAGGTGGTATAGTTTATATCAGCATAATCATATGTCCCTTTCCTGGGACATTCTATCACTTCTGCTGGTTCAATTTACAAGTATTTTCCCCCCTTTTTCTGCACAACCAACAGATGGGCAAACAGCATTTTAAAAGAACCTGATATCATGGGATAGTTACCTAAAGTAAGCTATCTATGGTATCAGAAATATTATCATCGTTTAAGAACTATTCTACATCCCACACAGGCATTATTAGGAAGGATGGCTAGTTTTGTTCATACAGCCCAAAATGTCTGCATACCTTCAGTCACATCTAGGACAATTATGTGGTTTGATAATCTTAGTACACTTTAAATAAAAAGTACTGGTGTTTCTATACATCTTCATTTCAGTCTGGCAGGAAGCAGAAAAACCACAGGAGGACCGTTCTCATGATATTTGCAGTCCAACTGAAACCAGAATGGCTTTCCTGGCTACATTTCCAGCCTGATGTCCTGACCAAAGACATCCAGCTATTCTTAGTATTATAGTACAATTATTATCTTGGACATGCCAAACCTTTGATCCTTTGCAAGTTCACCACCACTGGTCATTATCACAATTTCCAACTTTATAAAAATACATGAGAAGATTTCCATTGGTCCCAAGAACATCTCTCACAACAGCAGCTGCGGGTTCTCAGCATTGCTGAAAATGAGGATGACTATATCTAAGTACCACGACAAATCAGCTGGAATACATTTAAACATCTCAAGGAACATACAGCCTAAAAGAAAATTAGCTTATATTTATTATGGAAGACTAAAAACTACAATCTGTTTCTTAAATGTTTTCCTTTGTTTTGCACTTTTGTCCTTCATGAGTGATAGTAAAGCCTAATACCTTTAACATGATCTTTTGTTTCTTTGTGATGTGGTAGATCATAAATTCCCTAAAGTGTCAAATATCATTTCCAATTGATCTCCTAGTTAAATTGCAATGGTATGGATAAAAGTGACTTTCAACTGACCCACGAAGTTCTGCACAACGAGTGTAACAGCTACCATTATTTCAATATACTTTCAAGGTTACAATATTTTAACTCCTACAGAAATTCAAGGGCATAAAGTACTTTTGAGAACAAATGTGAGTGTTTTAAAATGCCCTATGTTATATAATATTATAAGTAGAAAAAGTGGGAGATATGCAGCAATCTATACATGAATACATATGATAAAGATATCATAAATCTCTTCTTCATAAAGAAATGTCAACCAGTTATCTTGGCATCTTAAAGAGATATTGTTGGTAAATGTGGCATTTGAGGGTTTTTTAATTTTTTGGTTTTTCTCTCATCAAAAACTCCTCAGAATTACTTAATCCTGCTAGAGACTATGGTGAAAATGTTGTCTATTTCATAAAATAATGTCAAATTTCAGAGCAACGTAAAAATGACAGTCCAGCTATGAAACTCAATATTGCTAATATTTTACCAACAGTGGCAAATTTCATGTTAGTATTAACATCTAAAAATAATTAAGGAACTACTTTAAAGAAATGCATTTGGGAGATTTAAAACAAAACCAAATGCCCATGTATCTCTACCACTCGTAGTTCACAATGCTAATAACATTTATTATGAACATTAGAGGATAACTACTGAGAAAGGATTATGCCTTTGAGACATTAGAGACTTTTTTCTCCTTTTATTACAAGTAATTGTCAAAGAAGATGACATGGGGAAAGCTTTATTTAAAATTGTTCCCCAAATGAAAAGCTTACATCTACATAAATACAAAATACTGTTGTAATAACAATGATATACACAATATCAGAATTTAAACGTAAGTTCAGAATTATTGAATGGAACAGAATATAGAATTATCTCCACCCAAAATTTTCAATGCATCTTCCAAATGCCATCAAGTTCTTGTTATAAAAAAAAAAAAAAAAAGAAAACAGAGAGGGATATAAAAGAATATAGAAGGAAATTCTTCTACTCCCTTGCATTAGTTTTGCCTTAGACTCACAGCATCTAAGGCAAATATGGCTGTGAAGGAGCAGAAGAATTTCCCTCCACTCCCTGGGCTATCCCTGAGACTAAGAGGGCTAAGGCAAGCAGGGTTCCCAAGATAAAGAATTTCCTCAGATCCCTGGGGCTGCAGTGGGGGGAAAGACCCCGAAGACCGGAGCTCCCCAGTGCCCCCAGGCTGGGTTGCATGGGCAGGCACCAACCCTGGAGGACTCCTCCCTCCCTTCTGCAGCAGTCACTGAAGAAATCAGCAACTGCAAAGTGAGAGGGGAGAGGGCTGCCAGGGTTTGAAAAGTCCCCACCACAAGGTTCTTCCCTCCCCCCATGTGCTGTGCAGACCCTGGCTAATGCGGGGATGGAGGTCTGTACCCCTGCCCCCCCATCCCTATGGGCAAACGGACACAAGCAGGAAGAAGGATAAGGAGCACAGGCAAGGCAGTCCCTGCTCCACTATAGCAGGCAGCATAGCCCAGGCCCAGAAAGTATCCTGGGATGCTGGAAGACTGTGAGTCAACTTGAACCAGGAAGAGATCTGAGACAGAAGTTCCATAAACCGGTTTAACCTAAATCAGTTAAGTCTGATATTACATTCAACCAGGTTTATATTAAATTGGTTCTGGCCATTTTGAAAGCAGTTTTATGTGCACTGAACTTCCATTCTGTTACAGGTTTAAATCAGCTTATGTGTAACTTCCATCCCTAGCCCAAATCACCACAGTGGTATTAACAAGCAAATCTGGGCACCTGGGCCATCAACCCCATCCTTCCCCCAAATTTGCATCAGTAAAAATTCACTCATGTTTCAACATATATGCTTGATCATATAGCACAGAAAGCAATGAGATGACCCCTTGCATCACATTAAACACAGAGCAAATATTTTCAAAAGCTCCTTGAGAGCTAATGGGCTAAGTACATACAGTCAAAAAGCCTGAGGGCTGAATCATAGAATCATAGTCAGTCTTTTCAGGTTACTCTAAGCTGCAGAGATTTAACTGAGAAAAAACTGGACACACATTCACTTTTGATTCAGGAAATGCAGCTACATGCCAGCAGTGGCTGAGGCCAGAAGCTGGGGGGCTCTAGAGCATGGCTCTTTGGCACATAGCCAGTATGGGTGATGTGTTCCTGTTGCCTCAGTGCTGGCACTTCACACAGAAGCTGCTAATGCAGTAGGGCCAGCTCTCTGCCAATGCCTCATTGGTGTTGTGCAGTTGCTGGGGTGGGGGGCAGCTCTCTGCCTTGTAGGTGCTATTGCAACCTGGAGTTGCAGGGAGAAGGGTCCTGGCACAGAAAGCTCCTGGCTTCCCACAGACAATTTCCTGATGCTGCAATACCTAAAGGTAAGGGGACAGTTTTCAGCTCATGCTGCCTTCTGCCTCGAGGGCTTTTGGGTCCCTTTACGGAGCCTGCTTCTGCCAAAATTGCCAGGAGGAACAGCTCCTGCTGCACGAATGGAAGGAGCAGGTCAGAGTAGTGGACCCCAGCTCCCTACAGCCAGTCTGTCCCTGCTGTAATAGCCAGGGGGCAGAGCAGCTGTCTGCATGCACCCCTCACTATATGGGGGCCTCAGGCTCCTCACTTGAAATCTGGTGCTGTGCTGGGGTGGGAGGGGCCAGCTCCTTGTGCCATGCCAGCTGTTCCTGTAACAACTGCTCCTCAGAGACACACTCTGCTCCCTGTGCAGTGCCCCTTTTTATTTGATGCCCCTATTGCCCTGCCCTAGTTACATTATTGAGTCGGCAATCCAGGATTTGGCCCCAACCATTAGGGCTGTTAGGGTGAATAAGTGGACAGTTATTTGGGGTCCAAAATTTAAATGCAAAACACAATTCAAGGGAGGATAAATGAAGTGAGGTGTCATTTTTGTCTTCTACAGTGTTCTTTATAAATACACAAATACATTTTGTAGGCCGCAGAAAAATGGAGGAAAAAATCATACAAAAGCATCCAACTTTGTAAAACTCATGAAAATTTACCAGCATGCAAACATGTATTCACATCCTATTGTCATGGCAACAGGTGATAATGTAAACAATAATGAAAAAATAGAACAGTATTTCATTCAATCCTCAAATCAGCTTGTACCCTGAACAAGTCAAACTTTACTAAACTGAATGCTTTATCATGAATACAAGTCAACGTATTTCTAATAAATGCTTATCATAGCATGTATTTTGTTTCCTGTCTACTTGTAAGTGGATGTTAAATATTCACAGAAGTTATGCATACAGTACAGGCTAAATCTTGAAAACTTTATTCAGTATTTACTCAGTCTGTAACCAGGTAAACCTCCCTTAATGTCAGTGGGAGTTCACCTTACTAAAACACTGACTGCAGGTCTCAGAAGTCAACCTGGTTAATCTAATAGTATAATTAATCTTCTGTCTTGTGACACATAGACAAAAAAAATCACACCCAAACTCAGAAATAAACATGATGGTTTAAATTAATACCCCTAGTTATATTATGGGTCTTCATTGTTCTATTTCATTGTCTTTATTAATAATAAATATAATACAATATAATTCACATTGCTACCGCTTATTCACTGATATGCTGCTAGAAATATGCACAGTATTCACATGCAACAAAAAATAAAAGTATGGAAGTTCATTAACATTTTTGGAAGCTCTTTGAGAGGTTATCACTGCATGTCATTTCAACATCACTGCATGATTTCATATTGTAGTCTAAATTCCAAGCGTCACTAGCAAAGCCAGAGAAGTCAAAGAGTGGAAAGTCTGAATGACATTATTAAGCTCCTTAGAAGCATAAAGAGAAAGGGGAGCACCTGCTGGTCTCCCTCTCCCCCTAGACACTTAATTGAAGTCTAAGACCATAAGTCCTGATTTACAGAAATATCAATAACATCAAGACCCTTGACATCAGCAGGAACTCAAGTAAAAGGATTATTCCTGACTGACAAGGGCCAATATGAAATTCTAAGGGTTAAGCAGACAAGTTCAGATTAGTTCTCTTCTTGGGAAAATTTAAAGTCTTGCACATTTCTGCAGAAAGTTCTCACGTGGTTATGTCTTTAAAGAGACAATGTAAAAGATGTTTGATTAAAAAGGAGTTAGTTATCATTATGGATTATGAAGTAGTTATTATATTTATTCCAAACTGTGAGGATATAAAACTCTCATTAGACAGATAAAATAGTAAACTGATCTTTATTTAGCTATTCACTAGGACATAGAATAGAACAGATCCATAGCTAGTACATATTAAAGTAACTCCATCGCACTTGAAAAAAGCTATTCTGACTTACAGTAGCTGGGGATCAAACGTACATCGTTAATTGTCTCTTTCCTCAAAATGTTCTTCCTTGGAAGAACACTTAGAAGTAATTTTAAGTAGATACTTTAATTTTGGGCAAAGTTACCGTTTTAAAGAAAGATTATAATATTAATAATTTATTATTTAATTAAATCAGCTTTCCAAATCTGCCTGATTGTCTTTTGCCTTAAAAGCTTCAAAGTTGTGACAAAATCAATTACTTTTTTGTAAGCTTGTAACATTCCAACCAAATTTTTCACCAACTTTTTCTAATTAGTTCAGAATTTGTAAAGATGTATATGCTTCTAAATTGTTAACTATTTTTACCATTTTTAGAGCCTTCCTTTGTACCATTTCCAGTTTGAAATATAAACCTGAGTTATCTGGAATATCAGTCACCAATATTCTTATTTTAGAAATGAAAGATGTTAAAGTTAGAGAACCTCTCTCAAAACTGCTGAAAGATGGGGTGAGTGGAATTGGTTAATCTACTTACCAAAACTGCTGTGAAGTTGCTTAGCCATGATCACCGCTGTTTAGGTTTGATATGTCAAAAATTTAAGCATATGACATGCTAGTAAAAATGGCTTTTCTTTCTATTTTTATATCTCCATATTATCTTATCTCATTCAAATATAGTCCCAGGCATCCTTACCCCTGAGACTAATTTACAGTGTGAAATGTATTTTTCCTGAGGATTTCCAATGGATGGGAATAACATAATCTTTAAAAAGAAGAGTTCTTTTTCCATAAAAGAATTACCACTTTCATACATTTTTGTATAAGCAACCTACAGAAAAAAGTTGGTTTCTGCTGAAATGGGCAGAAAAGGAAGTTTTTTGAAACTGGTATAAATATAGTAAAAATTGATCATATACCACCTGATCTTAATTTCTCTAACCATTAGTCCTGCGATGTTCTCAGCTGTGAAATTAACCAGAAACCCATTCTGCTTAATGAAGCAGAAATTGAGAATAGCCAGGAAATTTTCAACATTAGCAAATATTTGATGTTCAGTTTGCATGCGTGCATTGAGGAGAAATTCTTTTAGAAGTAAATATTGATTTAAATTAGAAGCTTAATTACAATTTGTATGGAAAATGTTTATATATTATGTTTCCTTACTACTACATACCTCCCAGATTGATGTTTAAGTTTGCCTATTTATTTCAAAGAGTGCTCTTCTCCATTTACTTAACTAACTTCACAATACTTAACTATTTTTAAAATCTTCCAACTTCACCATTTCCAGTTTAAAACAGAAGCTGCTGCATTCAAAGGATAAACTAGAGCTGGCACTCCTGGACAGACTGAACCATTTAGTATTCAATTATGGGATCATTTTCAGATCATTTCAAAATCATTTGTATTTGAGAAAGAATGGTGATTTCATGGTGCATTGTTGTGCACCATATCTCAGCCCACCAGACTCAGAAATTATTTTAAACAGCCGGGGTGAGGTTGTTAATGAGTGCTAAGTTTGATTCAGGTACCAATGAAAAAAAGCATAAAGCAATAAGGATAGCCCATTCTCTCTATGACCTTGCTTACCCTGAACAACTAGGTTGTGAACCAAAAATCAGATGAGGAGACATCTCTAGTGAATAAGGCTATCCCATGTTTCCCTGGACTATGTCTGCTTAAGCCTTTCAGGTGTAAACTCTTCAAACTTTTTATTTTACTGTATTTTCTTGCACATAATATGTACCTTTATTTCCCAAAACTAGCTGCTAGAAATTAGTATGTGCAGTATATGCAAGAAATACAATAAGGGCAGTAAAAAAAATTAAACATACGATATGTACCATTCCCCTTGTCCCTGAAACCAGCTGCTAGAAATTAGAGTGTGCAATATACGCAAGAAATATAGTAAGAGCAGTTTAAAAAAATCTGCAGCAATCCACAGGCAGCAAAACAATGAGGAAGCCCAGATTTGTAGGTGCTAAGACTCAGTTACAAGGAAAGAACTTTTTTTCTTCATTCTGCCTTACAAAGCAAGGTACATATTTAGGGCCCTACTGAATTCACAGAGGAAGCGGGCTGCATTGTGGATCACTTAGGTTCCCTAACTCCCTAACTCATCCCTCTGCCACTGACTGGTGGAGAGGCCCTGGTTGTGGCTTGCTCCTGACTGGCTGGGAAGCAAAAACCACAGTTTTAAACATGGCATATTTTTTTGCCGCCTCACCACTGATTGGCCAAGGCCTGACAGGAAGGCAAAAGTGGGGCCATGTTTAAAATTACAGTTTTCACTTCCCTGCTGATCAGGAGCAAGTTGCAAGCAGGGCCCCTCCACAAATCAGCAGTTGGGCGGGGGCATGCAAGGGAACCTACAAGATTAAAGGAGCCGCAAAGCAGCCCACTTCCACTGCAAATTCAGTAGGGCCCTATGCATATTATATCCCAGGGTGCATTGTATGTAAAAAAATACAGTATGTTTAGTATAGTTCTTCTGTTTTACAAAACCATGCACTTGTTTCAGCATGCTCATCTTAAAGATGCATAGTTAGCCTTAAGAATAAACTAAAGAGCAACAGCCATTCGTTATCTCCTGATAGCCAGGACTTTGTCTGACAAGATGACCTATTCTCTTTAGGAGTACAGTTCTTTGGAACAGAACAGAAATTAACACAACAGTGTGGGTAAAGGCTCCATTAGATGATGGACCAAGAAAAACAATATCTTGAAAGCAATTGATCTTCTCTACTGGAGCTAAGCCACTGGTGCTCAACTTTCCAGACCCACAGGCCAGATGAATAGTGGGGTTGCTTAATGGGTTTGATACAGATTGACCCCACTCTGTTGTGACCACAAGAACAATATATAGATTATTATTACTATTAAGAGCAGGTATGTACAATAAGTATATGTCAAGGGCTCTTTTTTATTTGTCCAAATGATATTAACCTAAACCTAAATCACTATTAGGCAGGGTGAGCTATGTTTCCCCCTGTAATAAAAGAGCCTTTATGTCCAAAAAAAGTCAGTGATCCACCTGACTCTGGTGGTCAGCTGGCCTGGTATGGTTCAAGTCAGTCATTTTTATAACAAATGGCATACAAGGAAATCACATGGCTAATATTAACATCCAGGTACCTTTGACTCTCCAACCCAAATGACCAGAAATTATTTACAGGTGGGTTGAGTCAGGGAGCCTTTTGGTATGAATCCAGAGCAAAACTCAAGCTCATGCCTAAAGAAACAGAAAGAGATAGTTAGCCACATTATTCTGAAGCCAGAAAAAATGCACCTTCACTGCTCTGCCACCACTATGTCAGGTTTTTTGTTTTTTTGAGGCACTGGCATCTGCTTTCTATATTCCATCTTGAAATCAAGGAGCTATGCATACAACTTTGTTTCTATGTTCAAATACAAAAACTTGCTGCTTTGCATTACATATACATTTTTCAAACAGATTGCTAATACCAGAATCCCTCTCCACAGCACAAAACAGCTTTCCTAATGCTTGAACTGCAATAATTCATGTACTGTTTCAAAGCATTAGACTCCTGTAGTTCTCACTGATGTGAGACTATAGGTGAAAAGTATCATAGCAATTTAGATCTTTCTAGTGGGTTTGGGGAACAGTCATATGTTATGACTATTGTAATTTAAATTTGAGAAATTATACTAAAGAAATACTAAGAAATGAAAAAATGTATACTGCTAATTAGAATATTCTGAGTCATATTCTGCTCTTAGTTACCCCACAGTGAATCTTGAGTGATTCCAGTGAGACCAATGGCTTTCTCTTCACACGTTGTTTAAATTACTGCAATTGGTAACTTCTGCTGAATGCATAAGAATCAGACTACAATGTAGGAAAGCACAATAATGTTAATGCAAAAATGCAAACCCCTACAGTCTGTCAAAATTAATGAGCAAGGCAAGAAGAAACATTACAGTTCTCCTGTCTAGACTGCCAGAACTTACACAGTCTGCCTCATATTAATACATGCTATAGCAAATCTATTCCTCTTCTGACTGTGGTATTTATATATTTTATAGTCTGTGATTTTTTAATGCAACAGAGAACATTTCATTGAACAATGGATTCTACCATAATGTTAATGATCTTTGTTAACTTGCATTCTTTAGACCACGGTAAAATTCTAAACTCGTTGATAACATTCAACACAAATATTCAGAGGAAGTCTGTGAAAGTCCACATCAGGGACTCAAATCTGCAAGCATTTAATCACATACATAATTTCAATCCCAGTTTTAGAAAAAAGTCATGATAGTACAGAAACGTTTGAAAGACCTATCAAACATCCAGGTCCAAAACCCTATGTTATTCATCAGTCACAGGTTGGTCACATTTCTAATCAGAGTCCAATGAAGAGATCCAAAAGAAAAGCATGAAGTAAATAGAAAAACACCACAAAATGGCTTTTTAAGAAATATTCCTAATTCTTGCTTCCTATGACACTCAAAGTGCTGACAGATGTGCAGCTTCCTGCTGTAACTCATGGCGCTTCACAGAAAGTGCCATAAGACACAGTGAACCCCCTAACCCAACAGAAATTCTCTATTTGGTTGGAGGGGGGAGGGAAGGGAGTGAGAAGAGAGAAGGTTGAGCTCCAGTTTGGAGCCAATCCAGTGGAGAAAGGCTGCATGTTTTCAGCCTGTCCTCACTAGCCCCTGCTCTGGTGCCATCTTCAGGAGGAGATGGAGGAGAGGGCAAGGGAGGGAGCTCGCCCCGCCCCTCTCCAAGCACAGACTGGGCAAACCACAAACCAGAGCTCCCTCCCTTGCCTTCTCCCCTGCTCCCAACCTGGAGACAGAATCGGGAGCAGGGCTGGGCTAATACAGCCCTGCTCACACACAGGCACAAACAGAAGTTAATGAAGGTGGTCCACATTAAATGAGGGTTAATTTGTCACATGATCACATACTTTAAAAGTGCTTTGCAGCCATGCACTTCTGTTAGGGCACAGATGTAGAGTGTTTTCAGAGGGCCAATTAAGCAACAAACATCACTTCTATCAGTGCCCTCAGACTTTAATTTTTGCCTCCATTACTTTATCAAAGTCCTCAGTTTTCAGGATATTCCACAAAGACCATTCTTCTTTTGATATGCGAATAAATACTACTACTACTACTACTACTACTACTACTACTATCTTCAAGACCCCTTGACATGCACCACTTATTGTAACCAGTTGTTCTTCACAAGAACAACGATCTATATGTATGAACTTTGTTCTATCTGGTGGTCAGAACAAGAGTGAGGCCAGTCTAGATCCTGCTTATGTCTGTGGAAGTTTGCCATTTATATTTTAATTTTAATGGGATTATATTCAGGCCTTTGAATTATCATCATCTTACATTATAAGCAAAAAGAAACAACATGCTTCTTCCATATATCCAATAATACAGGACAAATAACTATCTCAGCAAAAATAACATTTACAAACATTCCCCAGTTTTTGGCACCATATAACTCAAAGTCAATTTTTTTCAGCCTCTGATTAATATGAGCTCCTAAAAACAAAGCACAAGAATGTGGTCATCTTAGCTCCATGCCACTAGAGAAGACTGATTACTTGGTCCATCACCTGAACCGTCACCTATCCTGCTGAGGTCACTTTCTTACATTCCTTGAAGAACGGTACTCCTAAAGAGAATAGGAAATGTTGTCAGACCAAGTTGGAATCAAAGGACCAAGAACTGACAGAATACTGTAATGCTCAGGAGATTCATTATCAACTTCTCTATTCCATAACACATTTTATATTGTAGATCCTCCCTAGAAAAGGAATTGTAGTCCTATCCATGACAGAAGCTGCTCTGAAAGGACTTGAAGAAGATTCAACAAGGGAAGCCTACATTTTCATCACTGACACTGGTGTCATTGTGGCTGTTCTTTGAAACTCATTTACTTTGCTGTTAGTGTTGAAAGAATATAATATACATTAACTTGGAAAACAGTGCTTAAAAACTATCCAGAAAAAAGTCAGATTGTAGCAGGGTGAGGGGAGTGGGGAAGGAGAACACTCCACTCATCCCCTCTCCCTTACCTGTGGTCGGCAAAAATCCCTGGTGGCTCCACGCGAGGCAGCTGGAGTGTTAATGCAGCACCTGAGAGGAATGCAGCCTAGGTTCTGCTACACAGAAGTCCCCACCAGGAAACACCAACTGCCCCAGCTGGACCAGTGGACTCCAAGGAGCCTAGGGCCCCAGATGATGAAATTATGGGCACTGATTCACCCCAGGTGGGTCCTCTTCCCACAGGGGGCACAAGCCACAGCTGGAAGATGAATTTCATTGCTGACTGGCTGGACGAACCACACAGCAAAGTCAAAAGGATCCTGGACATGACAAAAGGGGTCCTTGGATACCGGATAAGCACATCAGAAGAGGGTGAGAGGCAGTCAAGCTGCCCACATTTCTTTATTGTCATAGTGAATAGACTGTTGGGAATACTAGGCATGAACCCTGGGAGGTACTGTTAATGCACTCCAAGGCTTGTGATAATCAAAGGGTTATTAATGCAGTGATTGGGGTCTGAATTCACTGAGACCACAGAACCGTATGGAAGCCTGTGGCAGGAGTGTAGGGATGGAGGAGCTCCCAATCCTGACTCTGTAAGAGTTTGGCCAAACGGCACCCAAGGAACCCAGTGACTGTCAAGGGACAGTCCTGGCTCAGTATTGTACCCCGCTGAGGCAAAATTCTATAATTTTATTCCATCAAGTTATAGCAGGCAAGCACCTCAGCCAGAAATGGTTCTCTCCAGCACAGGCAAGAAGAGTGACAACCAGACCAGAGGGTAGGCACTGTTATGCAGCTATGGCTTCTTTTGGTCTTTCCATTCTCAAGCTAAGAGAATTATTCTGGGGAGGGGGGAGGGCATTGGAAGGAGAATACATATAAAGCTCATTAGAAGACACTAGATATTAGGTAACTTAACAGAACAGGAAAGGGTATCCCAAACATATCGTGTCTGTGCAACCACAACACAAATCTTTTTAAAGAGGTAACACACTTGATTCTTCTCTAACAGAACAAATCTAAAATAACCCTAGAAGTCAGTGGAATTATGCCAGGGTAAACTAAGAGAAGAACAGCTGAAAATCTGCCGTATGATATTTAGATAACTGGTTGGTAATTGTTACACTGAATCACTCACTACAGTTTTTACAGTTACTGTACAGATTACAGTGTATTGTTCTCCAACTACTAGCGCCATATGGAGACTGCTACCATTAAAAGGTAAGTTTTGCAAACTGATTTTTAATAGAATTTGCTTCCTTGATGTGAATTAAAAAATAATGTACGTTTAAAATGTGTTTTTACTTAATGACTGATATTTTAAGCTACTTGTTTGATCACTGTCAACCTGTTTTGATTCACGTACATTAGAAGGAATTTGAGGTCTGTTAAACATTTAAAAAAACAGTGCTGTTGATTACTACAATTTGTAATCATTCAAAATAAGTGGGTTTTGTTTTAGTATGTGGACACCTGACAAAATATATATTTTTGGAAAAGGTTGTGTTGAAGTCTAGGTAACATTTATCTGAGAAAAGACTAGATGTTAATTACTCCTCCTCTCTCAAAAATCAGTATAAAGATGGGACTTATAGCTAACTAAGCAATAATCTTGAAACATAAATAAGTCAAACTTTCCATTTGAAAATTATATCTTAAAATGTATTAGTAAACATAAGTATTTTCTGTAAGGTCAAAAGAGTGTTCTGTCTACAAACTATACACAAGGAAGAATAAGAGAAATCTTTTGGTCCCTGAATTTACTGCTTCTTTCATCATCGACTGTCCAACCTGTAAACCTCCTTAATTTGGTCTTTTTGGCAAAAGGGTATTAACAATTTCTAGGGATTTAAAGCTAACTCCTCCTAACTAGATTTAATGATAGATGTTAAAGTTTTACCTCCCTGAAGCAGTGACACTGGTTAAACCATGCAGAGGTGTTAGGTTTCCTAATCTTCTCTTGTACTGCTACATATTAAGCACTCTCTAATGCAAATATCTCTCACTACCCAAAACATTGCACCATAACATACATTAGAGAATAATGTCTATTATAACACTTCACTTTGGAGACAGTGAAAACAACCTCTCCCATTAATCTTCAGATATAAACCTAACTGAACTTATACATAAAAATGTTCCCTAGCTCATGTACCTTTTATTAGGAATACACTGAATTATCGTTACCTGTGTTAGAAAGATTCTATCAAATGCTTTTGCAACTTTTAGTACATGCTGGAAGTTGAATCCATTTATGGATTGCCATAAGGGGCAAATCATAACAGTTGGTCATTAACAAGGAGTGGGGTTTTGAGTTCTGCTGACTATTTATCATTTCTTTTCCTCATTAACTTTCTAAATTTTATAGTTTCAACAATAAGGAGCCACTAGATGAAATTATGAGGACACACATTTAAAACGAAGGACAAAGGAAAGTTTATTTCACCCCCTCCCAAAATTGCATAATTAAGTACAGGATGTTGCAGAGGCCAATAATATGATCAAGTCCAAAAGGGAGTAAACCAATTTATAGAGAATAGGTTCATCAGGAGCTATTAAATGCAGCATTTTGAGATATAACAAACTCCTACTGACTGGAAGTTATGACAGGATGGCCCAGGGTGGGCAAAATACAGCCCGATTGATTGTATCTGACCCACAGCTGCCCCCATGGCACTCCGCATGAGGCTGAATCCCACCCAGGGCAGCCAGTGCCATACTTCTGCCACAGGCCTGCGGATGGTACTGCCTTGCCCCTAGACCCAGCTAGCATGCACAACTTACAACTGCTGCTGGTCCTATTGCTGCTGCAGCTACCTGGGTACTGCTTGGCTTTCGTTCGCCTCCAGTGACAACTCCTCCCTCTCCTGTGCATGTCCAGGCAGCAGGTAGTACATAGAAGTAGCAGAAGCCATGAGGATGCTTGCTGGGAACCACATGACCAGCAAGGTGGGGAGGAAGCTGCAGTTGGGTGGCTTCTGCCTCAGCATGCAGGGCTCCCAGGTCTAGCTCCCAGCTGCCTTCCACCCACTCTGCCCACCTGCCATGTTAAGAAGCCACCTGGGGGCAACTGAGTGAGTAGAAGGTGGCTGGGGACTTGGAGCCCCATGCCTGGGGGCTGAAACCGTCCAGCAGAGGGCAGGTGTAGGTGGCATGGCTCAGGATGACCTGAGTGGGAATAGGTAGGTGTGAGGGGGCCAGGACCACAGGGGACCTGGCCCGAGGGAGGAAGCCCGGGGTTCCGTCCAGCTTCCGGGACCCGATCCGGAAGTCTGGTCGAGACTTTGGAGTTTCCCGGAACGTAAGCCGGGCCGGCGTGGGACCGGCCCGGGCAAATAAAAGGAGCACCCCTACCCCGGGCAGAGGAGGACGGAGGCTCCGGCGGGAGCCCGACTTGGGAGCAGCAGAGTGGGGAGCGGCGCGAGAGACGCCGACTGCAGCGGAGCCAGCGGCAGCAGCTCCAGGAGCAGTGGAGCTGGGAGCGGCGCGAGAGACGCTGACTGCGGCGGAGCCAGCGGCGGAGGTACCGGTAGCAGCGAAGCCGGGAGGCGCGGAGCCGGTAAGCGCGGAACCGGGAGCAGCAGAGCCGGCGGCAGCAGGCCGGGCAACAGCGGGACTGGAAGCCACACGGCGAACCCCGGCTGCAGCGGAGTGGACCGCAGCGGAGCCGGGAGCAGCGAGGCATCCCGCCAAGACACAGGTAGCCAAGGGACCGGTGGCGGTTCCGACGGAGGAACCCGGGAAGGGAACCTTGGCCGGAGGGACCCTCCTCCGGCGGCTGGTGGCCGGTTGGTCACGGAAGAAGACCCGCGGGCAGGGCGGCGGACTTTGTAGCCACCATCCGGGTCTAGAGACTCAGGCCCGTTAGGGCCGGACAAATCCGGACTAGAGGAGCCCTCAGTATCAGGGACACTAGGTGCTGGTGGGACTCCGGGGCGGGCCCGTCAGTGGATGGGTACCCCGCCGGACTATTCGTCAGCAGGGGCACCCCAGCGGGGCCCCATATCCCGGAGGCTCGGGCGAGGGTGTAGGGGAGGAGGAGCCCTCAGGACCCCTGGACTTTGGAGTCGGGGTACCCTTTTCCGTGGACCGTCAGCGCCCTGCCCGGGTGAACCCCTTATTCCATCAAGTCGTGGCAGGCGAGATTGGCGGCGGCGCGAGCGGTCCGGCGCATACCCCCTTCTCTCCAGGGGCCATTCGGGGAATTGGGGAACTCACTATCGGGTGACCTACCCCAACCCCCCACAGTAGGACTCAGCCCCATGCAGTGCAACCATGGGCCGATGGGGGCAGGCAGACTGCAACTGCACCACAAACCCCAGACAAGTTCTGCTGCATGTGTCCCCCTCTCTCCCTCCCTCCTCACACCCCTGGCTGGTTTTCAGGACCTAGTGTGCACCCCCCCAACACACAATCACCCATCCTCAGACGCTCCCCCCCAGCATAATATACAAGAGTAAGACTTTATTTTGAGCTATTATGCAATCACCCCTATATACACCACTCAAAAAACATGTCTCAGGATAAAAAAATGATGTTCTTTTAATAAGATTAAAATATTTTACACCAGCTGTTTACTTTTTAGTATATGATTTGTTTTTTTGTCTATAATTTGTTAAAATGATATCTTCAGAAAGATTTTGTGTGTTCAGCCTTGAACAGCTCAAAAAAACTCATTAAGTAGCCCACTAACCAAAATAATTGCCCACCCCTGGGACAGACTATTCTACATATCCTTTGTCTCTTAGACCACCTCTATATGGTACAGGTAGCACATTAACTGGTCAATTGTGCAATTACCTTGAAACCAACAACACTTGCAAACTAGCTATCATGCCAGCTGTAAAAAGCTCCAACCAGCTATAATGCTAAACCTTGAAAATGTGTACTAAATTCACAGCTGGTTGCTATCAGCTTTAATTTGCATGTGCAGCAGGTCTCCCCTGAGGCTGGGAGACCCATCAGTTGTTGGGGCTCCCAGCCACAGAAGTATACTATGCCCAGCTAAAGCTGGGAGTCCCATAACTGAGAAGACTCTCAGCTCCAGCAACTGCCAACTTTGGGCCCGGCAATACGGGGACTCAGAGTCCCACAGCTGTGGACAGCAGGTACCAGGACCCAGCTCAGTCCCAGTAGCCAGGAGGCATGGCTGCACTGGGAGTGTATCAAACCCCTGGAGCTGGGGGGATTGTGGCAATCCCCCAACCTCAGGGGTACATAAAACCATGTTTCAGTTACCCATTGCAAATTAAACAGTGTTAAAAATCAGAAATATTTAAATAAACAATTCTGAATTGCCACTTAGCAAAATCAAACTCAGTAGAAACCCTTGGATAATGCAGCTATTTATATAGAACTGGGAGGCTGACATCACCAGCAATCTAAATAGCCTTAGCATCCTTTATGTTCTGATTTGAGAGTTCAGAGGGGATATAGCATGGAAGAAAACCATTCCAACTGTTATTTTGCTTATAGTTCTATACTGCTGGCATTCCCTGAATCAAAGGTATGTTTAGTCCATGAAACAAAGTGAGAGAAAAAAATCAGTGAAAGTTCTTTGCTGTCTTTCTCTCTTGCTGTGATTAAAAAAAAGAAACCTACTTTGTGAGATATAATAGATTTAGAGGCAATAGTTTAATAACAGTTTTTTATAGACCATTTGTTTTCCAATGAATTGCCACCCCACCATTTCATTCAATTAAATAGCATTTCTTCTCTCCTGATTTATATGTGCTCGTATCATTAGCACATTCCAATAGCATTTTTTTAATTCAATGCAAAATGTGCTGCACAACCATTTTTGCAACATGGCAAGAACAGAGGGTTTTGGCAGCTGATGTGGTGACATTTTAGGTTTTCTTCCAGGACAGAAAATATTCAAGTGCCTGTTTTCAGGTGAGTTTGTTTGTTTCAAATGCATATATGTGTAAATGCATACATGTGGAAATACCATCTATGCCTGTATACTCTTTTCTGAGTACAGAGCACACACATCTAAAGCATAGCAATAAAGCATATTTTTATACCATATGTAACCTGTTAAAAGGCCAAAATAGTTTTTAGGTTCCATTAGCCTAGTTATTTTCAGTAAATATTGTTTCACCCCAATTTGGTGGGAGAAAAAAATGTTATAAATTTTTGTTTAACAATTTCAGATTTCCATTTCCACTGCACTGGATCGTACCAACTTTGTGCAATACCCTGACAAGAGAACAACTTTGGAAATATAATGTTGTTAGCTTATTGCTCCAGAAGAAGAGCGGGCAACATTTTATAGATCCTGTCCTGCCTACACAAGGAACTAAGAAAGCATAAGGGGCCCCTTTATTTCCCAATGCTGTCTATAAGCAGAAAGTCTTACAGGTCAGAGCATAATGTTGAAGCAGCCTCCAGATAGCCACTACTCTCCGTCTCATGCAGGTAGATGAAAAGTGAAGCCTTGCTTACTACAATGCTATAGTAGGCAGCACGGTCGTGCTAGCAAACTGGGAAATATCTTCCCTAAAACAGGAGGGAATTGAGACACTTTGAATAACTATTTCCCATGATGTTTCTGTGACTGTGCAGCAAAACACTGCCCAATATACAAGGTGGTGGCAAAGCCACAATTGAGCCTTATGTTAATTACAGTCCAAGTGAACTCTAAGAATTTTGTCATCTATGCTCTTACCCATAATGAAGGGACAATACATAAATTGATGTAGACATTCCCTAAGATTTGTTCTCAGGCCACTTCAGTTTGTGTCCAAAACTGCTGGAGTCACTGAGGTTTCAGGGTTTGCAAGGAGGAATGCATCTCAACATAACAGTTTGTTTTAGGGATAAAAAAAGAGAAGAAAGGCATGCATCCCAGAATAAACTCTAAAGGATAGTTAGATAGAGCATCTACATTAGCTCAGCCTCATTTTTTTCCATTTTGTTAAGCATTCAAAATGTAGTAAATACATGGCAGAAATATTTATATGAGAGAAAGAGAGCGAGAATAATATCCTTACCCAATTATTCATGGCCAAAATACTATCAAAACTACTACATTACCAGCTTGAAAGCATCCTTGCTTCCTTAATGTTAGACAAATTCTCTTCTATACTTTTGGAAGTCTCTGGCAGAATATATTGCAAAGGACTAAGAAAAACAAGCTTTGTGAAAAGTGCAACGTATCTAGCAGATTATCCATTGTGGCTAAATAGTAAGGCAGTGTGAAATTTCTCCGAGCATTTTGAAGCTGTTTCGTCACGTACAACATAACAAAATAGAAATGAAACAAAAAGCATCGAAACAGGTTTGAAACAAAATGAGGGCATTCAATCAAAGCAGAGTCTGGCAGCAGGAGGCGGGGCGAGTGGGACAGAGAGCTCTATAAATTGTATTATACTAGGAAACACTGAGAAAATGGTTGTCAGATTTTATATGCTGCCCGTATTTCAATAGGAGCTTATCAGAAATGTCAGAAACATTTCTAAAGTCTAAGTTCCTACTTAATCTCATATATATTACTACTTCAATAACATCATAGTTTATAGATCTGGGGAGTCTACTTCTAGCAATGACTTCCATTATTCACATTTAAATTCAGCCACAACACCGAGAATATATTGGCAAATTAATAAAATCATCATTTCATAAGTCAAAGTCCATGCTATTTATATTCACTGATCTCATTGGAGCTGCAGCATTAAGCCCTAGTCACTACATCAAGTGTCATGTGCTACAACTCATAATAGATGCTCAAACTGACAACTTTATATGCAATACATCCTTTGCCCTTTCAAGTTCATCTCCACATGCAGTCAATCGTATATAAAGTTACAATACAGACCATGTATAATATGGACAACAATTCATAGTCATTTTCACAGCAAATAATGCTGTTAACCACTAGAAAATAAAACAGACTTTTACTTTAACATTTTTTCCAAACTGGGATTCACATCCTGGTATTGAAATTGTAATTACATTAGTCCAGAATTCCTGCTGTTGTAATTCCATTGACTTCAACATCTATGCTAGAAAATTTGGCCTATTAGAGTTTAGTCTTTGGTACAATACAAAAACTGTGTTCCTATGGCAGTAAAGAGCCAGGAAGAAAGATTTATTTCATTTTCCTTGCATAGCTTTTAGAATTGTCTAACTGCACAATAGTGTAAGAAACAACCTTGTTTCTGTACGATATGACTAAGGAAAATAGTAACTAAGTATTTTAATTGATCTATTTTTTCCGGTATGAATAAAGCCTTTTCATTTTTTTTTTACTGAAGCACTGTAACAATGACCTTCAAGTTATAGTCCTATAGCTCAAATTGTAACACCTTACATCTTAGAGTCAGAAGCTCTCCCAGAACATTTCCCTTAATGAAGTAAACTTAAGGACAGTAAAAAATAACTTAGCCGGCCCACTAAAAATAGGGACTGAGCTAGTGTACTCTGTAACTATGGGATGCATGTTTTGCATCAAAATTCTGCTACCGGTGATTTCTACCCTTGTGTTTTTACCATGCATAACTAGACAAAACCTTGAAATTATGAGCCAAGAGCAAAAAATATAGATACTCTACAGCCAGTAAGAAAAGTGTTAATCTGTTCTTTGCCTAATGGGTAGCAACATCTGATTGCATTGTGATATAACTACTGAAAGCAACATTCAGTTTAAAACAGAGAGTAAAGATAAAGATACATACATCTATGCATGTAACAGTAAGGTACCTCTTTTCAAGACTTTACTAAGGCCATGATAGCATAGCAGTTCATCTCACTGCTTATAGATGCAGAAGCATAGATTTGAGCACTGCTGAAACTTGTGCTGAAAACAGCAGCCAGTTGATCGAGCTTTAGGGCTAGGGATAGAAGTTATACATAAACTGGTTTAAGTCATCAGAAACTGGTTTAAACCTGTAACAGAACAGAAGTCAGTACACATGAATCAGCTTCAAAATGGATGAAACTACCTTAAGATAAACCTGCTTGAATGTAGTATCAGGCTTAACTGATTTGGGTCAATCTGGTTTATGAAACTTCTGTCCCAGACCCCTTCCTGGTTCAAGCTAAATTAGAGTTCCATAGCCTTTCAGCATGCTTTCCAGCCCAGGGCTGAACTTGGCTCAGCTGTCTACTCCAGCAGAGAAGGGTTCGGCTGGTGGGGAGGAGAGAAAGGCAGGGACTGCCCCCACCTACAGGCAAATCCTGACGGGGGTCTGGGGCAAGGGAGGCAAGTTAAGCCCCACTTCCCCCAGTTAAACCCCTCTTACCCTAAGTACAGAGTGTCCTGCCCTGCTAAAATTACTGAAAGTTACTGCTGGTTGTAGCTCTGGACTACAAATCCCAGAGGCACCTGGAAGCAAGAAAAGGAAGTGATGAGCAACCCTGAAGAGTCCTGCTGCTGTGATGCTGGATTGCAAATCCCAGAGACCTTGGGGGCAGCAGGAAGGAGAAGTGCCAGACATCTGTGCTCTAGCTGGGACTTCTGGCCTGGGCCACTGTGGACATCTGGCTACATTTCCTGAATCAAAGGTAAATGTGTGTTCAGGTGTTTCTCAGTTTAATCTTTACAGCTTAGACTAAGCTACAAAGACTGAACTGATTCAGTCTCAAGCTTTTTGACTGCCTGTAATTAGCCCACGTGGGTAGGTACTGAATGGGCCATTCAGGTTGGTAAATCAAAAGTGTCTAGATCTGATCTACATCATTTAGTGTGCCATCGGCTATAGAAACTAGCACACTTTAAACAATGCTATCCCAATAGGTACTCTAGTTCAGATGGACCTTTGACATTCAGGAGTCTGTTAGGAAAAGAAAAGGTATCTCCACTAACTGGGACTGGTGTTTTCATAAAGAATGCAGTAAAATTTTAATATCTTTTGTAAAAGGCAATCTTAGAAGTTTAAGCTCAGAGAAACAAGATATCCTATGTTCTGAGGCAAGGTGATAACAACTAGTTTGCTTAGGAAAAAGGCTTTCGAGGTAAAGGATTTTACATCCTCCATCTTGGCTACACCTATATCTGGGAAGATATGTGAACCATGGCACAAGTGTTTTATTAGTTGTACAGTTTGCATCTTTAAGTCTTTATCCTGTGAAGACTTTGCAGCAGAAACGCATGCTTTTATGACTGCAAATAATTACTTTTTAATTGAATCCATTCTTTGGAACACTCCATTAGAACTGTTCCATCATTTGCAAGTCATTCAAAATACAGCTGCACAATTCCTAATTAGTTGAATTATCATAATCTTAACATGCATGCGCAATATTCTTTCCTAGGGGTATGTGAAATGGGCCTGTGGCCATCGGGCTTTGAGTATCCGCTCTCGAGTGGCCCTCGTCCAGGTGATGGATGCTGGGCGTTCTCTGGGCTCGCGTTTTTGGCCAAGCAGGTGTCTCCTCTGCAATCTGCCTTCCCCACTCTTGTCTGCCACGACTTGTTGGTTCCTCAGTGGTCAGGGATGGCCCTCTGGTTTGCTTGGTGGCCCGCGGTTCGCCCAACAGTCATTCATGGTGCTCCGCCACCCCTACACCCCGGCCTTCCTCCACCTCGGGTGCAATGTCCTCCGTTGGCCCTGGTCCCTTCAGTGGAGTTGCACCCTTCTGCCAGCTGCCCTTTATGACTGCTCACCAATGTGGGATTAGTCCTCTCGGTTCTATCCCCACCCCACCTTCCTCCTTTCCTCTAGTCCCTTCTCTCCCGTTGGCCCCAATACTCAGGGTAGCTCACAAGACCCTCCCCTCTTCAACCCCTTCACATGGGGAAACAAATTAAACGGTTCACCTAAGAGACCCTAAATTTAAGCCTGCTTCTCGGCGTAACTACGCCCAGCTCCTACCCTTTTCTTTCCCTTCTATTTTAACCCAGAGCGCCCTTTTATATTCTCCTTCATCCCTGGGAGTTCTTCCCTCTTCACCGCTGACCCATCCAGAGATGGCGGTGATAACTGCCCCGATTGCGACCACCCCGGAGCTCCTCTTGGGGTTCTTTCCACTGGCGTAGGTCCCTGCTCGTCCTGGTCACTCCGCCTCTCCCACCTGGGATCCTGCTGGGCCTCCAGTCTGTTCCCGGATCCTTGTTCTGGTCTGGGGTCCCTGCCGCCTGGCGTCTTCCAGTCTCCAGCTCCCAGTGGTCCACTGAGTTCAGTGGAATCCGCAATGGGTCTCTTCCCCTCCTGGGTCCGGCTGGGCTCCTCTTTTTCTCTCTCTCTCTCTCCTTCCTCCTCTCCCCTTCTGCGGTGTTGGCCACCATTTTTATTTTTGCTGGCTAGTATCTGGGGCTGACAACACCAGTCAGCCATAATTGTATAAACAAGTGGCTGACGAGCTGTGTGGACTCTTCCTTCCACCCCTGCTGCTCTGTGCCTCCTTCCGTGGGTGAGTGTTTGTTTTTCTCTCTTGCACATCCCTCCCTGAGACAGGGCCATATTCAATTTGAATTTGGCCTGAATCAGGGGACAGTTATTTGATTTGTTGATTTGATTTGGATTGGTGACCCAATTCAATTTGGGGCAAGTCTGAATCTGAAAATTCAATGCTGTTTCAGACAATCAGTGTTTTGGCCATTGACACATCTTTAAATGTTTTTTCTACATACCTCATGGTACCAGGCGTGGCTCATGAATGCTGAGACGGTGGGGCAGATGGAGTGTCCCACAGCAGCATGGGGGGGTCCACTGCCGAGTATGCTGAGGACACACCTGTCCTCCCATGAGATGCTTCATCTGCCCCAGCATCTCAGCATTCATGAACCACCTGGTACCTTGAGGCATGTAGAAAAAACATTTAAAGCTGTGTCTATGTCTGAATCATAGAATCTCTCCGAATCAATTTGGAGGGTTCTGATTCGATCCAGAGAGATTAGAGGGTGTCCTGATTCGATTTGGATTCAGAGATTTGGATGCCAAATTGGGCCAAATCTTTGCTGAATCAAATCAGTGAACAAAGCTTCGCACAGCCCTATTCTTTACATGTGGCTTGCGAGGAAATACAGTAACATTTCTTTGACAAGGCATACAGTCAGCTGCACTACTCTCTTAAAACTACGGGCATTTTTACATGTGTTCTTGATGCAGCACCAGGCACTTTTAATTAGCAAGCCATACTAATTAAAAGTGAGCCTGTACATCAACAAGCCTGCACAACTAGCAAGCCTACATGTCACATATATCAGCAGCATAGCTCATTCCCAAGCTGAGAAAATGGTGGCAGTGTGCTTTGAACTAAAGCACACTGAACGTGTTTAGTTCAAAGTGCACCACTGCCGTTTTCTCAGTGAGGAGGTGCACTGTGCCACTGATGCATACATCAGTTTACGTGCTCTGGCAGACACAATTAATTGAGTCTGCTCCCTGCACGTGTGCATGTGCCCTATAAGCAGTTGAGGATCGTACCATAGAATGAGAGATCAAAAAAATGATCACCATCGTAAGTCATCCATTCTGAATCCATGTATCTTACACTTCTCATGTCCAAGCTATAACTTAGTAGTTTATACTTCTGCTTAACAAGTAATAAAATTAAGTACTCTTTCCTAACATCAAAATACCATTTCATCTCTTAAATTCAGGTCATTACTTCTTTCCAACTTTAACCTATGCTGAACAGTTCTGTTTTTTAATTTATTCTGTTATCTTAAAGGTATCATTAGACAAATTAAATGCTAGACAGGGAGGTTGCTTCTAACTATTAAAATCTGGCTCATTTCTGTGCCTCCAGTCCATGTATAATTTTTACTATACTTGCATTTCTCCATCTTCTTTCTGAACCAGCAAGAATAATACTGCAGAGAATCATCTGCAGTATTAGGCCATAGCACCAGGATTAAATGAGATAAATGCATTCTGAAACATGCCTCCAAAATGCAAGGGCCCAGCTTTGTAACCTGTCCTCTGGTGAGAGTAGCTATATCTCTTCACTGTTTCTGTTTAATAATTTCTCATCCCTAGTAGTGCGGCAGAGGGAATGTTTTCTGTCTACATCTGGTCTCAAGTCATCTGATACGAGATGGAAATTTTAACCAACGACTTATGGAGATTTCTGTAAACAGTTCCACTGATAATTTCCTACTAGCATTAGTGGTGTCCTGTGGTGGAGGGTTGAGAAGGAATAATTTAAAGAGAGACCTTAAGGTTAGGGACAGATATTACACATAACCAGGGTTAAGTTATCAGAAACTAGTTTAGACTTAGAACAGAACAGATGTTCAGTGTACATAAACCAGTTCAAAATGACTGAAACTGGTTTGAGATAAATCTGGCTGAACTGACCAGAGTGGGGTTTAATTGGCTCCTCCATGCCCCACTGACAGGGACCTGAGCTAGGTCTGCTGGGCGCTCCCCGCCTTGCTGCTGCAGCAGCAGGGCTGGGTGCAGCCAGATTCTGGCAGGCATGGCCCCTGAGGCAGAGGGAACAGGGAAGGAGCTTATTCCTCCCTCTACCCCCACTGCCACTGGAGAACCACAGGCAGGTCTGCCCATCCCAACCACTGGCACCACTCACTCCCTGCTTGGGACAAGCAGTGGAATAAGGTCCTTCTTGCCCCCTCCGCTGGACACTGGAGAGAGGGAGAATAAACCCCATCCCTGCCCTCCATCTAAGGGTCCCTTCTAACCGCACCCCTGCCCCACTGCTGCAGTGGTGACAGAGAAGGGCTCTTGATGGGGTCAGCAGCCCCTTCATGGTGTCAGGGAGTGCAAGTCCCTTCATGGTGTTAAGGAATATGAGCCCCTTTCTGGCAGGAGGGCCACACTGTGAGAAGGACAGAGCTGCAGCAGATTGCAAGTGGCAACACCAGGGCTTGGAGAGGGCTGGAGCCCTCCAACCCCCCCGCAGCACCGCTGCCATGGTCTTCAGGAGCTTTTCCACCCCACAGTGCAGCTCCCATGCTAGGAAGAGGCTCGCTGTCCAGGAAACCGTGACAGGAGCTGCTGCCCTGTCACAGTTGCTCCCCACTCACTGCTCCAGTGGTCGGGAAGGGGCAAGGCCAGATGCTGGCTGGCATGGCCCCTCAGAGTCGGGGCACCGAGTGCAGTTATTTGCCCCTCTGGGCCTGGGGGACTGCAGCGGGGTCTGCCTACCCCCTGTAGCCCACCCCGTACCCACTGCTGCTACTGTTCACTCGATGCCCTTCTGCCCCGCCTCCCTCTGGTGCCCCCCAGCACAGCCCCCTGGCTCCTCACCTGAACAACTGCAGGCACATGCCTGCATTTCTTCAGTCCAGAGGGACAGTCTGTGCAGTCGCAAATCAGGTCAACCTAGGCAAGTTAGACTAACCTGCGAAGATTGAATTAAATGAGGCTCCAGCTTTTTTAATGTCTGTCCCTAGCCTAGGTCTTTACAAATCCTACCACTTCTTTAATATATTTACAAGGATGTTCATCTGTGTTCTTTTTAAAAAGCAAGGCTATCACTATTTTAATGTCAACATCACCTTGAGCACTATCACTAACAAAAGTACAAATTTTCATGCAAAAACACATCTGTATTTGATTTGTTCTTCCTGCTGCTGAGCACATCACCACCACAATTACAAACAGAAGTATTTGGCTGTACATACTGGCCTTTTATTACTTTATTACGCTTCACTGCCAATGCTTATGGCAACAGAACTTGCAAAGTCATGGACTCTTATAAAGTCCTATAAAACTAAGTTCAGAACAGTAAGATTCCATCTGGTTTTAGACATTGTGGAGTTTCCGGGTATTGTTTTTGTTCTCATTTCATTTTACATTTAATATAATAGCCAGAAATGTGAGTTAACAATAATAATTTTTAAAAATATTTTATAAAAATCTCAGCAATTTCCTACTTTGTTTTCCCCAGCACATTCTGTCCACTCTGCCTTTCTTGCTTAAACTGTAAACTGTTCAGGACAGAAATACTATTGTGTGTTCTTTAACTGCTGAGCTTTCAAAGAAGTGATATTTCTTTTAAATTATTTGATTTAAGTTAAAAGAATGTCAGAATATTAAAATATAGTATCTGCAGATTTCAGCAGTAATTTTAGCTGATAATATTTTTCATCCATTTTACTAATTTTATTACATGTTGAGCTCAACACAGCCTAAACATACAACTTTAACATAGTTTGTATTGTGGAGTCACTTCAGCCCAACTTCAGAGGCACTACCCCTCTTTCAGGTTTTTGCTAGATACATACACATGCTGAATGTGCTGCCTTTCAGGGCAAAGCTGCATGCACTGATTTATTTGGTTGTAATGATACGAGATGTTTACACAGCTATATGCATATTACAGAATTAATGACCAGAATTGGTCAAATAATGGGCATACCAATTTGACATTTTTTTCTTTTAAAAGTAAATTTGCTGCAAATTTTAAAAGGATTGAATTTCTTGGCTTCATACAGAGTTTTGCAACCATTCATTTTATTTCATATAAGCTGTTTATTTCTCCAGAAGTCCATCTTATATGTCCAAAAGCTAGCTAATAAATATCTGTTAGGCTGTGGTTGCATAGTTCTGTATTTTCTTTTCCAAATCTGACAGCACAGCAAGCATTCAAGAATTGTAAGTGATTTAATTTATTTAGAACCAATCTATGGAAATGCTTCTAAGAGTTCCTGTGGTTACTTCCATTTATAGTATTCAACTTAAAATTCAAGGCTCTTGAGAAACATTCTGCTAAAAAGGGAAAAAAAAACAAAATTCAATAGGAAAAACTATTAGGCAAATTCTAATATGGGTTTTTAGAGTGAGCTACAATGGTAGATACAAATCCATAGTAATCCCATCTCTAGGGAGCATCAATCACTAGTATGAAAGATTTACACAAGGGTGAAATAATCAAGAAACAGGTTCCCTAGGCAAAGCTTCTTATCAGCAGACAGGAACACTTGGTTTCAGCCCAAACAGCTGAAAATGTTAAAGGTGCTTTCACATGTTAAGCTTTTCACATTAGGAGTACATAGAGAGACAACTGCCATTCTGGCAAAGTAAAGGGAACATTAAACTTTATGCAAGTGGCAAGTTTTTTCCTCCCTATCTGGTGGGGGATGGGGGGCAGGAGCTGTACTGTTCTGGCTAATCAAGGAAGTTGCTCTACTGACTTTAGGAAAGTGAGGTTTTGGTAATAACCAAATGAGATTTGACTCTAACTCCTATTTCTTCTTTGAGAACTAGTCACCATTACTCACCTGAACTCAACTAACAGGAAAGTACATGGGGTCAACAGCCAGAAAAGGGCTCACATTCTCTGACACCATGAAGGGACTTGCACTCCCTGACACCATGAAAGTAACTAAATGCTGCCATATACACCTGGCCAATTAGAGACTGTTATATAGCAGGCCTGATCATTAAAATGTAGGGAAATTGTTTGCCATTCTTCCTTCCATAAACAATTTGTAGAACCTTTTCAACAGACTTTTTATGAGCTGTCACTTCAGTTGGGGAAATGTGAGGGTGGAAGCCTTCTTTGCTCCTCTAGAATGAAGAGTGCATGTAATATCCAGTTTTAGATGGCTTTGTAACAGCTTTCCAAATAATCCCATTATTGAGCCATTGCTTTCTTTTCCTAAAAGATTATAAATTTCCATGCACTATATTAAGAGATGCATATTGTATGCTATGTCACCTGCCAATTAGGGACATTTATACCACATCCACAGTATACTTTAAAATAACATGCTGTAAGACAGCTGTGTTTACAGAAGGAAATATTTTATGTGACCCACAGTAACAATGGACTCTCATTTCTATAGGTCTGTCCTTCATTTTTCTTATCCTCATCCATTTATTTTTATGTAATCTCTCCGTTAGATAGATTATCAGGTGTAGGATTTAGAGAATTAGTATTTGGCACTCATCTCTTTTGTCATGCCACTTGAAAATAGCCTTAAAATTCTAAGCTTCCTGATATATGTATAAAATCAATAATTATATCCAGAAAAATGGTCATTTATGTTTATTAACTTTTAAGGTATAAGGCATTTTTAAATGAATAAATATTATAAATTTATAGTATACAAATGCTTCTTTAACAGAATCCAAGAAATAAAAGTCTAGAATATACACATATCTTTCACAATCAAATAGTATCTATAATAACAATGCAACATTTTATATTGGACTATTTTTTAATTTGTATACTTCTGAACATCTGCAGCAATATCTACAGCATCAGCAATATTATCTAAATCATGGTTATAGGATAGGGTAACTTAATCATAGGTCATTGGGGGACAAGAAATACAACCTGTCTCCGTCCACATTAAATTTCACAAATTTTATATGAACCTTCATTAGCTCTTGATGAGCACTGCACTATTGGTTACTTAAACCTTCACTTAATGTATATTCAGGAACTACTGCTATTATTTATTTATTTATCCTAACTTTGACCTCAAGTGATACACCCTCCTCCCCTAGGGTTACTGCTGTGTTACATGAATATTTTAGTGGCCCTCAGTGTGTCCTTAACTCTGAAAACGTGACTTGAGAAACCGAGAAGGAGGCTTATGTGAGCTGTAACCAGAGTTTTGAAACAAGCATTATGCTGTAAAAAATCCCCATTTTTCAAGTATACGATAATTTTAAAATCTTGAATTATCACTTTAATATTTATTTTTTAAACTGTTATCACTGGTATAAAAAATTATGAGAAAGCTATTCAGAGATAAATGCACTTGCCAACCATAATATTTTCCTTTGCCCTTTTGCCAGAATAAAATGTACTCTTTGAAATGAAAAAAGACATGAACTTCAACAAGGCTCCAGTGGATGAGAAGTAGAAATCTGACTGTTCGATATACTATTATTTTTGGCATTATATACTCTTAAAAGAAAAAATCAAGGTGGTGTTTCCACAGAGAACGCAGATTCTGCAAAATTTCACCAGAATACCTCTGGCAGGTATCTGCTTAGAAAAAGACTCATGTTAAGAAGAAGGGGCTCAGGGGCAGAAGGGTATAGGATTTGTGGGATCATTTTTGTTTGTTTGTTTAGTATGCAATCTAGACAGAAAAAAGCATCTCCTTAAACACTTTCAGACTGAGGTTTTTTCCTACCAAAAGAGGAAGTCTCCTACTGCTTCCTCAAACATTGTTGAGGTACATACAGGTGTTACATTTAGACCAAGATTAGTTTGAGCTAAATGCCCAAATGTATAGGCATACAGAGAGCTTATCACCCAAAAAAATACCACACCAATCTAAGTTCACCTGAAGGGATACATCAACTTAAATCTAGATCTAACCCAATCTAAGCAAAAGTTAACCAACCCAGAGCCCAGCTGCTCATCATGGCCCCAAGGCTGCACTACTCCCACACTCTAACTGGCCTATTTTTAGTCCCTCTGATTCTCCCCCTACTTGGCTACCCTCTCCCTCCATGAATCCATCAGCCTCCTTCTGCAAACCCACAACTCCACATGTGTTTTATTATTACTTTGCACATGTAGTTGGTCTTACTTTGCACGTGTGGCTGGTGTAATTCTTTTTGAGCAATTTACCAGTTAATTGTGTAATATATGTAATGTGTAGCAGGGTCCTGAGTACCTGTGATTCTTTACCAATATTCAACAGCACTAACAGTTTTTCAATGGGATGTTACTGTCTTATTTCAGAAGACTAAGTTGCTAAGCGTCCTTGAGGAAAAAGACGACCTATCTAATGGAGAGGAGCGAGGAACCTGATTTCTTGACTACCCCCAGGTGCTTCATCAGCCATGATGACTAGCTTGAATTAATTCCCAGTTCACCTCCATCTCTGTTTGGATTTTTGTCAAAACAATTTGTAGTAAGCTGCTTATTTCTAATGATATTCATTCTCCATTAAAACTGGGGGGGGGGCGTTAATTGGCTGAATGAAGTCCTAGGCTCAACTCAATTTCATGTCTATGTTACACAAAAACAATTTGTTAATTAGGACAGTTACTCAACACACAACTTACAAATGCTAATAGAACTAAAATAGGAAGGAAATAATTGGGCTGACTTTCTGAAACTAGAGAAATTGGGAAACATATCTACAAAGCGGAAAACTATTTGTTTACTTTGTAATACTGCCTTGTTTTATACTTGAAATTTTATAAACACAAAATGACACCATTGAAACAATGTGGAATATGAAAGACAGCAACATCTAAGTGCTTGAAGGATTATGACTACAAGTAGGTTTCTTGAGGCCAAATCCTGTTCTTCCACAGGGAAAAAAAATCAAGATTTAGAAAAAGCTGTTGCACAAACATTGTAATTAAAGCTGTGTATGGACAAAGTAATAAGAAACCAGATAGCTTTATATTTGTCTTCTATGATTGGTATTGAGAAAGAGAGGCATAAAGTGAAGCCTTTTAACTATGCTGAGACACATAATTTGTGGGTAAATATGGTTTCAGACCTCTAGATATCTGTACATCTGGGCTAGAAACAGAAGTTATACATAAAACTGTTTAAATAATCAGAAATGGGTTTAAACCTGTAACAGAGCAGAACAGAAGTTCAGTGCACATAAGCCAGTTTCAAAATGGCTGAAACTGGTTTAAGATAAATCTGGTTAAACATAGTATCAGACTTAACTGATTTGGGCAAAACCGGTTTATGAAACTTCTGTCCCAGACCCCTTCCTGGTTCAAGTTAAATCAGAGTCCCCCAGCACCCCAGCATGCTTTCCAGCCCTGGGCTGGGCTAGGCTGAGCTGTCTGCTCCAGCAGAGAAGGGTTGAAGGGTGGGGGTGGGGGGTGAAGCCAGGGCAGTGCTAAACTTCCCTTCCCCAGTACAGAGCTGCCCTGCCCTGCTAAAAACTTACTGCTGGCTGTGACTATGGACTAGAAATTCCAGAGACACATGGAAGCAAGAACAGGAAGTGATGAGCAACCCTGCAGAGTCCTCCTGCTGTGATTCTGCACTGCAAATCCCAGAGACCCCAGGGGCAGCAGGAAAAGGAATCAAATACACAGCCCATGCTAGCTACATGCCAGAGAGCTGTGCTGTAGCACCCCCTGGCTTCTGGCCTAAGCCACTGCAGACATTTGGCTGCATTTGCTGAATCAAAAGTGTGTCCAGTTGTTTCTCAGTTAAATCACTGCAGCATATAATAACCTACAAAGACTGAACTGATTCAGCCTCAGGCTTTTTGACTGTCTGTACTTAGCCCTGAGGGTCTACTTAGCTATGTTCTTCCTGCTATCTCCCACTCTCAGAAGTAGAGTTGATTCATGAATCTTGCTGCCTGCGTTTCCATTGTGGGTGCAAATTACTTCCCCAAAATGGAAAGTGACTAGGAGAAGGTTAACAGTGTAATCTGCTGAGTCTGTTTATCTGGGAACTCACAGATAGGTATTCAACAATAACATTAAACCGGCAGGGTACAATGATGAAAAATGATGACTTTAAATGCCAGCAGCACACTAATTACACTCAGCTCCCTATCGCATTCACCTCAAATGCAACTAAAACCATTTCTAAGCTTTCACAATGCTGAAACAAGATCGACTCCTGAATGAAAAACAGTTGGCTGACACTAAAGCTAGACAAGAGATAAGTGATATAACTGTAAGACGGAACCATTTCACAATCTCAGACAGAAAATACCTACCTTTCCATTGTTAAGGTGTGAAGGTTCTCCCAGACATTATCTGCTTGTAATAATCCCAGATACTCATATACCAACACAAGTTAAAAATGCATTTATCCATATATTCAAACAACTATAGGCTCATCTTTGATGATATATGTGTTTGTGACCTCCAGCTCCAAAAGGCACAGTTTATCCTAACAAAAAAAAATCTCATGTCATCTGAAGGGAACACTAAGGAATTTTTACTCAGATGCATACTTGGCCATATGCCATTCTTTCTCTCCCCTTCTCCCCCTCCCCACAGCAAGCTTCCCCTTAAGCACCTGCAATTGGCCACAGTTAAAGAATTGACATTGGTGAAGCTGACAAGTGCTCTGAAGTGGAAGTGAGAATCCTCTTCTTAGTGCTAAGTATAAACAGTCAGAAAGCCCAAGGTCCAAACAAGTCAGTTGTCACAGGTTACTCTAAGCTGCATAGATTGAACCAATAAGCAAATGAACAGATAGTCACTTTTGATTCCAGAAATGCAGCCACATGCCTGCCGTGGCCCAGGCCAAAAGCTGGGGGGTGCTAAAACATACCTCCCTCCTCAGGTGGACAAGAGAGCTTGGGCCAAGGCTAGCCTGCCCACTCAGCAAGGAGGGGTTGGAGAGGAGGTGCAAAGCATCCTGGGATGCTGGGGGGACTGTAAGTTAACTTGAATCTGCAGGGGATCTGAGATACAAGTTCAATAAACCAATTTAACATAAATCAGTTAAGTCTGATACTACTTCCATGCAGGGTTTCAGTCATTTTGAAAGAAGTTTATGTGCACTGAACTTCTGTTGTGCTACAGATTTTAATCTGTTTCCAATCACTTATACCAATTTGTGAGTAATTTCTGTCCCTAGCCTCGATGCTTGGTAATACATTAGTGTGCCCTAATGTTGCATATACTGTCCATAGACTAAGACACATCATGCTCACTGCACGTGCTTTCTCTCTAAAATTCAGAAGTAGTACTGATACCTTAGTGGAGCACTGTGTGATTGCCAGTAAGCTCTTCTGAATAGATGTACCTTCAGTTTGGCAGGAAGTACATGGAGAAGGGGTATGATATATCTCAACACAGTACTGTTTAATATAGTATAACCTCATAATACAGTATAACCTCATAAGCCCAGCACTCAAAATTTTGGAATTCTCAAAAATCCAGCACTGCAGGCAAGTGGCATCAGCCACTCCCAGGGCTGCAGCAGGGAGCAGAGCAGAGGGATCTCTAAGTGAGCACAGGGCAGGGGAGGGTGAGGTTCTTGCTGCTATTTACACTCTGGGAGGGCTGTGGGCTAGGAGGCAGCACCAGGCTGTTTCTGGGGAGCAGGGAGGAGATGTGCCCCTGGATGTATGCACTGAATGAGAGCAGGCTGCAGCCCACCAGACCTCTGGGAAGAGCCTGGTGCCACTGCCAGCCCGAGCCTTCAGCAGTAGTCTGCTCTCATCCGGCATGCAGACCCAGGGACATGTGGGCCCCAGGAAGACCCTGGCACAGCCCCCCAGCCCACAGCCCTCCCGGGGTACACATAGCAGCAAGAGCCAAGTCCCCCTAACCCATACTCCGCAGCCACTTACAGTTCCCTCTACTTTGCTCCCTGCTACAGCCCTAGAAGTGGCTGATACCACCTGCCTGCAGCCACTGGGCTGCACCACACCCCTTCCCTAGCCCCAGCCTCACTCATTCAAAAATTCAGAATTTTCGAATTTCCAGCACGTGCTAGGTCCCAAGCATGCTGGATTTATGAGGTTATATTATACAACCAGTGAGCAGGAGACATATCCTTGCCTACATGCTTCAGGTCAAAATGACCACTAGAATTGAAGATTGAAGTGTTTTCCCTAATACCAGACTGTTTGGGACTTTGGAGGGGTTTTTTAGCCTTCTTTTCACCTCCTGAGGTCAGCTGGGGTCACTCCCTCACTTAATCTATATCTGTGTACATTTGCTTGAATTCTTTTTCAAAAATTTATCCTAAATCACAGCAATTTTAAAAGCCAGCCATGAAAGAAAGACTGAAAGGACTTTCTCATCCAACTTGCAGAAAATAGCCCTAAATAATATAATGTTATGGCTAATGCAGAACCATTTCTATTAATCCTTTATTACACATGTGGCATACCTTCTAAAAGTGTTCACCAATGTGCACTCCACAATTAGGGGCTATAGAAGCAATTTTCTTATTAGGCATTTCAGTATTACAGTGAAAACTTAAAAAATTAACAAGTGTTTAATAACTTCTAAAGATCATCCAACATAACAAAAGGATCTGTGAAAGCAAAGAAATAGATTGCACAGACTCTTAGAGACAATCTTTCAAACCAAAACCCTTCAGATTTTAAAATCCACAGGGAAAAAAAAACATTTTCTCATTGTTTCAGGTGTGAAACCTCAGGTGAGGTTTTTATTGTAGTTTTCAGCAAACGTATGATGGAATTTAAAGAGGAAAAAAAACTATTATTTGCCTGACCTGCTCAAATAACCTCCTATTTCTTATCAGTTAATGTGTATCTTACTTGTGCAGTCAGCAGTGTCCTTAGAAACACTTGAACTAGACAACTGGATGGAGCAGCAAGGTAGAAAGGGCATTTTATTGCAAGTAGGCTGGAGATCTATTACACGCAAAGAAGTCTCCACTCATTTTATTCTCAAATGGTTCTTGTCCATCAGCACTACCTATTGTATCATTGTTGTAGCTGTGAAGATTCAGGGAATACATAAGAAGCAGGATTACTTTAATAATATCTTTTCTGGAACCCGCTACAGTGTATCTAGTTAGAAGAAATGTCAAGCAAGCTTTGAGGCACAAAATGCCTCAAACTCATGTTAGAAAATTATGGGTTTAAAAAAACAAAAAAGCAGACTTCTAGGCCTCTAGCTAAACAGTCTTTAGTTTCTGTTTAATAATTCAACAGAATTGCTATTGGCATCTCTTCTCTGAAGTAAAATCCAAAAGTTTTATGAAACTCTCTGGGAAAAAAATCCTCTCATCTTTGACCTTATTTGGGCTTTGCTTGAGGGATCAAAAGCTATAAAGCTGGCCCTGTCCACAGATGATCTGATAACTTGCAAAATAATTGCAAGTTTAAGGCTTGCCAACAACCAGGATCATCAATGCAATTCACTGTCACTATTCACAGAACGTTTACTATCATTCATCTTGTACAAGAGGTTGTGATGCAGATAGAGAAGAAGAAAGAAAGAAAGAAAGAAAGACTTTTGACTTTTTAATTACTTTATTCAGGGGTTCAGGTATACAACAATGGTGGCCGCTTGCAAAGCGAAAACACAAACAACTTACTACCAAACCAAACAACCAACACATCACACCGTGACAGACACCTTCGCTGCCTTTCACGTCGTGTCTCACATGCTACGCGGTCGGCATGCCAGCCACAAAGTCATAAACAATTCAGACCCTGCTCCATCCCATCATACACGTAACAAAACCTTCAACTTCCACACAAAAGAGAGCAAAAAAGCAGCCTGGTGAGGGCCCAGGACGCGGCAGAGCTGGAAGTTGCAGTTTGACACCGAGCCAGCCCGGTCGCTCTGACTGGTCATGACATCAGAGCGCGTATTTGAGACAGCCGTCCTCCACCTGGCACAGCGCTCCCTCAAGGGCCCAGCGTGTCTCAAAGGTGGGCACTGCCCAGGGGGAAGATGAAGAGTCCTTACTTTAAGAAGTTCAGGAATTAATGTAAAGAGAGATTATATCTAGGGATGGGCTCATGGAAAATGTATGAGTACTTTAAAAGCTGTATAGTACTGAAATTTGAATTTGTTGCAATTAAATGCAAAACTCCTACAAATTTAAACTAAGCCAAATTTCACAAGCTACATCTACCAACTATTGTTTTGCCTTCCAATATCTCTCTCTATTCATTTGCTCTGCTAGGCTATTTTATTTTGAAATTCTAAACATATACGAAGCAAAAAATCCTGTATTATTTTCTCAGTTTTATCCCTGCATGAAACATTGACATTAATAAAGTCAATGTTAAATGGAAAAACTATGAGCAAAATTTGGCCCTGGAGCTGTAGAACATACATTGTAATGCAATTTGTTATCTAATTAGAATATACCCTCCACTTTCCTATGGAAAACAGGACTTGGTTTTAATAAAATTTGCTGCTTTTGTTGTTGTCATTATAAACTCTGTAGAGAATGCCATTAACCATGTCAGCACATTTCTTGGTAAAGGAATTATATGTTAACTTTTGCTCCCTCTGCTGCCTCTGCAGCAGCATAGCAAAATATAGTATGAACTTACATAAAGATCACCAGTTTTGCTTAATGGCAATCTTGTACATTGTTACTTTGTTTTCAATAAGGATTTCGATTTCTCTCTCTCTCTCTCAAAGAGAAAAATATCCTCTATGAAATTCTAACATTTGATGACAGAATAAAGTCTGATCCTAAACAAGTTGAAACTATATAGCACCTTGAAATAAACCAGGCATTAGATCATATTCTATTCCTTCTTCCATGTCAGGAACGTGTCTTGACTAAGCACTTCTGATATTGCTTCCTCATAAAAAGCAGAGAACAAGAAGGATTAAAAGATGGCATGCTTCTTGGCATAGACCTAGAGTCCTTAGTACATGTGAAAACCTAATGGGTGCAAGCCTCCGACAGTTACGGTGCCTACTGCAGGTATTAAGGTAGCCACAGAGGAGCTTTATTTTCACTCCATGGCTTCTCAAGATGGATTACTTTCCCCCAGATCATACAAAGATCCTGAATGCATAGGCCAGACTTGGCTTTGCACATGGGGTTTCAGTATTTGGACATATTGAAACAAACAAATCACATTTCCATAAAGTTTACAAATACTAGCAAATGGTAAAACAAAAAATAATTTAAGAGATGCTTTATAGTCAAGCACAGATTAAACAAATACTGACCAACAAGTAAATAAGTAAACCAACAAGTGATACTAACTAAAGAACCACAGTCTTTCAGAGTCCCAAAGCTGGAATTCTCTCAAAAATAATCCAGCAGTTTCCCCTAAATACTAGAAGACAATTGAATCATGAAAACCATTTATTTACTGAAAGGCTAAAGACTGGCTTTAAGCAAGAAAACTGCTAAAAAAGAAACAGGAAGAGGAGTCTCAACAAAAAAGAAGGCTATATTGTGCACACAAACATATCTTAGCTCCTTCCCAATTGTCTCCATAATGGAAGAGAAGTAGTTTAAAGAATACATGCAACTGGGCTAGTGACAAAACACATTACAATTTTCAATGGCCTGGGAAAATGTTTGATTCAATAACTACCAATTTGAGACTGCAGAATTGTATACCTTCCTTTCCTTTGTTTATATGGCTAAAAACAAAGAAAACATAGCTTCCCTTTAAAGTTAACGTAAGACTTCTCAGAAATTCACAGTCCTTATTCAATCAGTTTAATCCCAGACAGAACACAGATGTGGGTGGATTACCTTTTCTGATTGGCTTGCCTGTATGAACATGTAATACATATACACAGATTTCACATGAATTTGAGAAGATCTACAGATGAACTTTTCAGGTCTTTAATGACTACTTTTTAATGAACAACTATGCATTAATGGAAAGAAGATTAAAAAGGAAATTAACAAACAGATGCAAGGCAGGCAACAAATTGGACTCAGGTAAAAACTTTTAACTACGATAATTAGCAATATAAACAAAGTTTGTTAGGCCAAAACAGAAAAGGGCTTCTATACTAATATCCCCTAAATGTACCCTAGTGTTGAACTGGGAGAAACCAACCTTGAGTATATACCTTCCTAAGAGCAAAATAATTCAGGAAAATGACAGACCATTTTTCCCATTCCACTGAACAGGCTGCTAAATGTGTTTTGGATACAAATAATGGTTTTAAATACAAATGTGTTTTGGATACAAATAATGGTCACATTTTACCTGGGGGTACAGTTTTGGAGAATGGCAAATAGGTGTTTTCCATCTGTACTAATACGTTTGGTTCTCTAGTTGGGGTGTGTGTGTATATATATATATTCATTACTAGTGATTTTTTTTTTTTTTGCTTATACCTTACATCCAGCTACCCTCTCTTTGTAATTAATTCTGTTTGAACTGTACACTCTTCTGAGCAGGAATTGTCTCTTATCCCTTTATATATAAACAATTACCGTATGTCTGCTATTCTGATTGTAGCCCTTGAATGCTACTACAACAACAATGAGCAATGTAAATAATAATAATAATGTTTTATTTAAACATGTACTTTCCTATTCATATATGAAACATTTCAGATTTCAGAACCATAACATGATTATAATAAAGGCTTAAAGGAAGGTTGGGGCAGAATGCCACCTCTGTCTCTCCCCAAACTCTGCCATCAGGCTGATGACCAATATGACAATGTGGTCACCACAGTCACTGTGGAGGGCAGACACCCCTGGCCCCATTGGCTTCAGGTAACCCTGAATTGTAACCTGACCTGGATACGTTCCTGAGGAAGGGGGAAACCTGCTCCTTTTGCCTATGTGACTGGCCTCACACACTTGGGTGGAGGGACTTAAATTCCCTATTGTTCTAAGTGGTGTCATCATGACTGGGAGAGGACTAGAGACCCTGCCAGTCTACCCGGCAACCAGTGATGCATTTCAACTTGGTTGGCTGACAGCCAACAACTGCTGGTCTTTATTGGATCAGATAAATGAGATCATAAGGTCTCTATAACTTAAAGACTGTCCAGGAGGAGGAGGAGCAGCAGCCATGCTGAGGACTCTCAGAGAAGCTGGACCATCTGAAACTCACTCTCCCCTTTGAAACTCATGTTCAATGAACTGCTTTCCTCCAGAGAGAATCTTCACCTGCCTCTGGCTGATACTTGTGAGTAAGCTACTTGAAATCTAACTAGATATATAGCTTGCAGTAACACAGATGCAAAATCAAAGGATACCATGCCACTGTTTGCTCTAAGGTATTTGTCTGATATTGCTCTACCCTGTACCCTATTTCAATTCTACTCCTTGTAACCAATAAAATTCTCTTCTGTACTTAGCATGGGAGACTAATTGGGAGAGGGTCTCGATTACGCCTTGGGGTCCCCTTGGTCTGGCTAAGGGAGACCACTATTTGTGCCTCAAACTGAGGGAAGCACCCCAAGTTCTTGCAGTGGGTTAAGTACCCTCAAGGACTACTAGGCCTGTGTTTCCCAGGAGGCACAGAGCCAAGATCAGTGCAAACCCTGGGTGGTGATGGCATTACCCCCAGGCTTGTGGGTGTGTTCCAGGAAGGGGGTGCCCAGATGTGAGGCATCCCCAGAGAGGCACTTGGAGCCTGGGAGGTGGTCAGGCACAGTGAGGTGGGTGGCTCAATGCAGGAGCCCCACCTACTGGCCCGCCACAAAGGTTACCAGCAGATGCCTTTTTTCCTGTGCCTGAAAGACAAGTCCAGAACTAACATAAGGCAGCATTGATCTGCTGGGATCACACAGCAAAAGAAAACATATCCCTCTGTGAAGGAATGTACACTGTTCAGCATACACTGCAGTGGGTGGTGTATCTGCTCTCAAACTTCAGCTTGTATGAACTGAGACACCCGTATTGTCCTGTCGTACTTGTGTAAACTACTATATTCCTGTGATAGTATAAACCTTGCATAATAGAGAAGCAAAAGAAAAGTCATAAAAATGATGGAAGTTATAACTGTAATATATAAACTTGTCAACTCAGTTGGGTGTTCACTTCAATCAATATACATTAAATAAAACATCAAGAAACAACTATATAACTACTGATGATAACATGTTTTATTCATAATGTTCCTTTTTCTAATAAAGACTTCAAAAAACTTCACTGAGGAGAAAGATGTAGGGGGTAAAGGCACACTGAGGTCTGGGGTTTTCTAATCTGACTCTGTGGGCCAGCCTCAAATCTTGCAGTGTCCCATTGCTACTTTTTATTTTTTTAAGAGATGAATGTTACATATACACTTTGTATATATACTCTGTATTATACTTTTATTTCCCTTTAGAAATCTCTCAATATTCAAACGAGGGAAGGAAGCCTATCATTTAGTGACCATAACTTTTTTTAAAAGTGAGTATGTGAATGCATTCTACTTTGATAAATCTTCCTCCTACATATACACCCATATCAGCATTTCCTTTTTTTTCCGATTTCAGAACAAAAATGTGCAGTGTAAGTGAACTTTTATTTCATGCCACAATAATCTATAATTTAGTGGTTGACAAAGAATACTTGGGACTTAGCTGAAAGCAGCTAACCAATACCTATAATTCAAAAATATTTTTTGTTCTCATCAAAGCACCCAAGGTTACTGTTTGAACATTCCAGGGTTCTATATCCAAGATGTGGGTATTATGCATGTTTCAAGTACTCTAGAAAACTATAACCTTTAATATGACACAATAGGAATTATTTAACCATTTGGCATACTGTCCTATACTAGTCTCAGAACAAAATATCAGTTGTAAAAGACTAGAGAAGCAAATGTTTTCCAACAATAAATAATTATTTAGACTGAAATAATTTTATACATATACTTTATATCGTGGTGCTTCTCAACCTATTCGGCCACATCGGCTGGATAAGTGGCATGGAGATACTCCACAAGCTGGTTCCCACATTAAAATTTGGTCTGGAGGCTGGATCCAGCATGGGGTTAATCCATGTGCCCAAATCTGGTCACATGTTGGTCTGACCCCTTCCTCCTAGATCCAGCCATAATCCAGGGTGACCTAGCATGCCGGACCATGTCGTCTAGCCTGCAGGGCTCTCCACAGGTCCATAAATTTTGGCTGTAGGGGAGTGGCAATTAATTCTGATACTGCCCACCGAACATATTTCCAAACCCATGGGAAGCCATGGGTTGGTTGACAGTTATATAGGCTGGATCTGGCCCACCAACCACTGGCTATGGCCCGCCAAATACTGTTTATACTGTAATGTTATCAAGAGACATATTCCACAGTAGTAAAATATTTAATACTAGAAAAAAAGAAACTGACCCCTAAAGGAAATTGAATTCTTTGTCTAAAATCAACTATGATTACATGAAGACTTACTGACATCAGAAATCACAGTCTGATCCAAGGTTTACGTTAATGAAACAACTTTCACTGGATTTTAATATGACCATCAAAAATTATACATTTCCACATTTAATTTCACATTAATTTATATAATCTACAAATGGAATATAAGAATGAATTGTATTTCTTGGTATTAATTAGCTTAAAATTAACTGAGAATGTCACAAATGCCTCTTCAGCTTCATTCTTCATTTAACAACATGCTTTAAATTAAAGGCAAAATCAGGTCAGCACAGAGAGACAGATAATAAGTCTTTTCTTACACTATTGTCAAACCTAAAATTTTCAGTAGAGTTACTGGAAGAATGAGCATCCAAACAATGTGGACAATACACCTCAATTATTTAATTTTATTTAAGGTAGGCTCCAGAGTGGTGAGAGATGCGTGGGTGAAGCCCGCTGCGCCCCCGCTCTCCCAAAGCCCCCCAGACACTCCCTCAGCAGCCGCCGAGCCCCCTGCCGACCCCCAGCACAGGCAGAGGTAAGCGGGCTCGTGGTGGGAAGGGGTTAACTCCTCGCTTGCTGGGAGGAGGCCGCTGCCTGGTGCTGGGCCGGGTCAAGCCCCCGCCCAGGCCCCTACTTGGCCCAGCCCCCCAGGGAGAGAGAAGAGGAGGGGGTACTCACCAGTCCCCCTCCTGTAGGGCACAGCCCCCCAAATCCTGGGCAGGGCCCCCTTGGTCTGAGAAACCAGCTGCCTTGTGCCTGGCCGGGTCAAGCCCCCGCCCAGGCCCCTACTTGGCCCAGCCCCCCAGGGAGCCCCGCGACCAGAGCTGCGCGAACAGGCTGCGCAAACAGGCGCTCGAGTTAACGCTGAGTTCGTGCGGGGGAGGGCGCGGGAGGGCACGAGACCCTGCCTGCGACCCTCCCAGCCATAGCCAGCCCCAGCCATAGCCAGCCTACCAGAGGCATGACACGGATGGGCACGCGCCGCACCCCTCGGATTCCCTCGGGCTCTGTGGCCCCTCCATTGGGCACCTCAGAGACGGCGGCCCAGACAGAGCCCATGGTTCCGGGCTCCATGCAGATGGAGCCCCTGGCTCTTGGCTGCGGGGGCTGCCTGTCCCTTTTTCAGGCTCTGGGGCCTGGGAGCATGGCCACCTCCCCTTGCGGGGTCTGCTCCCTCCTGGGGTCTCTGGCGCACCAGCTGGAGGAGCTCCAGGCCACAGTTCAGAGACTGCATGCCATCAGGGACTGCGAGCAGGAGATAGACTCCTACTGCCAGGCCCTTCTCCCCTGGGAGCCACAGGGGAGAGCTCCGTCTCCCTCCATGACTAAAGAGGACTCTGGGACCTCCCGCTCTGCCCAGTCAGGGGCATGGACCAAGGTGGTCAAGGGCCCGAAGGCTCGCCGCACCAAGGGCCCTCCCTTGCCGGAGCTTAGCAACAGGTTCGCACCTCTTGCAGCCCCAGCAGAGACTGCTCAGTTGCCGGCTCCCGCAGGCAACCCAGGCTCGACCGCAGCTACTGGCCCTGCTCTCCCCAAGACAAAGCGAAAGGTGTTTGTTGTGGGAGACTCCATCCTGCGGGGCACTGAGGGTGCAATCTGCCGCCCCAACCCCTTAGCCCGGGAAGTCTGCTGCTTCCCTGGGGCCCGCATCCGAGACATTGCAGAGAGGATCCCGCAGCTCCTCCGGCCCACAGACCACCACCCCATGCTCCTTATTCACGTGGACACCAATGACACGGCTCGGAGCACCCCCAGCCAGGTCATGAGGCGCTAGAGGGAGTTGGGAGCGGGGCTTAGGGGTCTGGGAGCTCAGGTGGTGTTTTCATTGATCCTCCCAGTCTCGGGCTATGGGCTGAGGAGGGAGAGGAGGATCCACGCAGTGAACCAAAGACTGCGGCGCTGGTGTCATCGGGAAGGCTTTGGCTTCCATGACCACAGCCCGCTCTTTGGCGAGAGAGGCAGCAAGCTGCTGGGAAGAGATGGCCTCCACCTCTCTCCCCTGGGGAGGAGGCTCTTCTCAGCCAGGCTGGCTGACCTGCTCCACTGGGCTTTAAACTAAGCCCGCTGGGGGATGGGGGGACTACTGCCACTGCTGGCCCACTGAGCAACTCTTGCAAAGCCAGCAGACCAAGGCACTTAAGGGAGCCCACCCCTGCCTCAGCTGTGGCACAATCTGTGGGCAAGGTAAGAGCCCCCAAGGGGACACTTGCCTGCCTGTACACTAATACCAGGAGCCTGGGCAACAAGCAGGATGAGCTCGTCCTCCTGCTCAGTGCAAAGAAATACGATGTCATTGGGATAACAGAGACCTGGTGGGACTCCACTCATGACTGGACCACGGGTATACAGGGCTATACCCTGTACAGGAGGGATCGTGTTGACAAAAGGGGTGGGGGTGTAGCTCTCTATGTGAAGGAAAGCTACATGTCCCTACAAGCTGATGTTGGCGACTGGCATGGACAGCTAGAGACCCTCTGGGTAAAAATTCGTGGGGAATATGGCACAGGGGACACAACAGTGGGAGTCTACTACAGACCTCCCACTCAAAGTCCTGAGCTTGACCAGGAGTTCGCCCGGGAACTGACTGAGGCCACTTCCTCCAGGACCTTGGTTGTCATGGGTGACTTCAATTACCCGGACATCTCGTGGGAAGATCACTCAGCAAAATCCGAGCAGTCGCAAAGCTTCCTCTCGTGCGTGGATGACCTCTACCTGACTCAAGAAGTCTATGGACCAACGAGAGGCAAAGCACTGCTCGACCTGGTACTGGCTATGGGGGACGACCTAATCGGCAACCTAGTGATCG